>NC_057714.1:48585804-48616075 GCF_004010195.1 Chiloscyllium plagiosum | reverse complement strand
AGACATGATTTCCCACGCACAAAGCCATGTTGACTATCCCGAATCAGTCCTTGCCTTTCCAAATACTTGTACATCCTGTCCCTCAGGATTCCCTCCAACAACTTGCCCACCACCACGTTCAGGCTCACTGGTCTATAGTTCCCTGGCTTGTCCTTACCATCCTTCTTAAACAGTGACACCACATTTGCCAACCTCCAGTCTTCCGGCACCTCACCTGTGACTATCGATGATACAAATATCTCAACAAGAGGCCCAAAAATCACTTCTTTAGCTTCCCACGGAGTTCTTGGGTGCACCTGATCAGGTTCTGGGGATTTATCCACCTTTAACAGTTTCAAGACATCCAGTACTTCCTCCTCTGTAATTTGGACATTTTGCAAGGTGTCACCATCTATTTCCCTACAGTCTGTATCTTCCATATTGTTTTCCACAATAAATACTGATGCAAAATATTCATTTAGTATCTCCCTCATTTTCTGTGACTCCACACAAAGGCCGCCTTGCTGATCTTTGAGGGGCCCTATACTCTCCCTGGTTACCCTTTTGTCCTTAATATATTTGTAAAACCCCTTTGGATTCTCCTTAATTCTATTTGCTAAAGCTATCTCATGTCCCTGTTTTGTTCTCCTGATTTCCCTCTTTCTTTATACTCTTCTAAGGATTCACTCGATCTATCCTGTCTGTACCTGAAATATGCTTCCTTCTTTTTCTTAACCAAACCCTCAATTTCTTTAGTCATCCAGCATTCCCTTTACCTACCAGCCTTCCCTTTCACCCTGACAGGAATATACTTTCTCTGGATTCTTGTTATCTCATTTCTGAAGGCTTCCCATTTTCCAACATATTACTTGAAACAGTTCTCTCCAGAGCTGGATTAATTTAGCTGGCTGTTATTTCAGCAGTTAAGTAGCTGACAAACTCCTAAAGAAACATAGAGTGGACGTTATTGCAGGTGAGATCTGATCAGGCAGGTTTTTAACCAGCAAGTCAAAGCACGGTCATAGAATTTGACATCCAGGAACAGGGGTTTGGCACATTATGTATGCAACAACATATTTCCTGGAGGGTGAGGTTTTAAGGAGCATTTTGCAGGAGGAAAGGGAATTGGAGATGTTCAAGGAGAGAATTGCCGAACCTGGGACCTCAGTGAATGAGAGCACAGCAATCAATGGAGGAATGATTTAAAATCAAGACAATTAGAGGAGCAAACAGATCCTAGCTTTGGTGCTGAAGTGGATTGCAGAGATAGGGCGGGGGAAAGTCATGGAAGAATTTTAATAGAAAGACAAGCATTTTAAATTGGGGCCTTGCTTAACCTGGTGCTGATACAGATTAGTCAACACAGGGATGATTAATGAACAGGGATGATTATGCAAATCAGGACATGAACAGCAGGGTTTTGGATGAAAGCAGTTTACATTATGGTATGTAAAGTGAGTGGGAGGCCAGTACATTGGAATAGGCAACTCTAGACGAAATGAAGAGTTGAATGAGGCTGCTCACAGTAAATGAGCCCTGTGGGAATTCCCTGGCAATTTGGAATTTGGAAAATTCTATGAAATGAGGACACTGTACTGTAATAGTTCTTATTTGTGGATACTTGATGACCATGTAAAGGAATTATCAAATATCAATAAATGGAGAAATATTGCTTAAGATCCAGCCCATGTCAAAAATAATGTCCCTTGTGTCCCATCTTTACCTTCCACCTCTGAGCTTTTTCTTTTCTCCTTTGCTTTTAGTTTTGCAGGCTTTCCTGAGGCGTTGCTTCATTGTTAACAGCAGCTCCAGTAGTTTGTCCAGGTGACCCACATTCTAACTGGGTGAGCTGTAATAGTGAAGCCCTGATCTTTCACTGGCTTCAGGCTAGATTTACAGCAGGCAAGTAAATCAGCTCAGGATCCACAGTGGCCAGTGCCTGCAAATCGCTTCCACTCCAGGGAGTTCACTCAAAATGGCAGCAAGCATTATCAAAACAGGGGTGCATTATTCGAATCATGGATTTCAAGTCCTAAACTTAATGATTTTTATTTTCCATCTTGCCATCATTGCAGAGTTGAATCCAAGGAATGCTACAGTATGTTCCTTGGATACAGTATTGCTGCAGAGTATGCAAAGGGATTTCATTTTAAGTGACTCCATTGAGGAATGCAGTTGGTGGAGGGTAGTGTTACTCAATTTAATAAAATAATCAACTGACTCCAATCTGCCTGAATGCAAGGAGTTCTAGTGCTGCAGTCTCAAAATGTTCATAATCAATTTCATTCCCAATCCCTGGTGTAAGTAGGAATCCCACTTGCAGTGGCCAAATATATCCAACTAAAAAAGTCTCCAAAAATTCCGCATAATCAGTGAGGGCTAAATCAGACAACTACAACTGGTCACTCACTCACTGACTGCTCCAAGTTTCTGCTCAATATCCCAGTGCATTATCAGTCAGCATCATCCAATCCTATCCTTGATGACATCTGTTCCACACACCTTCAACATAGAGATCAGGGGCTGTCTTTAATCAAAGTGTCAGGAATCCATCCTCCTACCCAGAGAGCTAGCAGCAACTTTGCATTACTTCCTTTGTGGAAGTGCCACCAAATTAATGGCTGAACAGCCACCTAAACGAACACTGGAATCCTTCACCAGGACAGCAACCTAGGGGCATACATCTTACCTCCTTGCCAAGGGCTGCCAGTCAATCAGAGTCCAGTAGCTGTCTCTTACAGACAGTGCTGGGGTTAGCAGTGGCAGCTATGGGCAGTGTACCCATAGAGACGAGTAAGATCACCAAGAGATCCATGCCACAAGTGAGAAGGGTGGCATAGGGTTTCTTAGACAGGGGAGAAAGGGGTCAGCAGCTAGGTCAGAGGGTGGGCTCTATGGGTTTCTCATTTTCCAGCTGAAATTAGGCTCTGGTCTTCCCACCCTGCCACCAACTGAGACTGTTAAGTGGTCAGTTACTAAGGGCCTGTTCATGCCACTGCCAAGTCCACCCCAATCTGAGTAGATGATGGCTTTGGCTCGACAAGTTAATGCCACCAAAAGCCACACCTCCACTGCCATTTCCACAGACTCCCTGATCTCCCAGTTACCAGCCCAACCTCGCCCCATGACCCCCTGAGCCACTTACCCTGCATCCACAAACCCCCCCTAATCCCCAACCTTTAAACTTTGCCAACGCTGGAGGCACAGCTCCGGAGACCCCTCTCATAGAGTCATAGAGATGTACAGTATGGAAACATACCCTTCGGTCCAACCCGTCCATGCAGACCAGATATCCTAACCTAATCTAGTCCCACTTGCCAGCACTTGGCCCATATTCCTCTAAACCCTTCCTATTCACATACCCACACAGTTGCATGTTAAACGTTGTAATTGTATCAGCCTCCACCACTTCCTCTAGCAGCTCCTTCCATTCACGCGCCACCTTCTGCATGAAAATAATTACCCCTTAGGTACCTTTTAAATTTTTCCACTCTCAGCTTAAACCAATTCCCTCTAGTTCTGGACTCCCTGACCCCAGGGAAAATACCTTGTCTATTTATCCTATCCATGCCCCTCATGATTTTGTAAATCTCTATAAGGTCACCCCTCAGCCTCTGATGATCCAGGGAAAACAGCCCCAGCCTATTTGCCATCTCCCTATAGCTGAAACCCCCAACCCTGGCAGCATCCTTGTAAATCTTTTCTGAACCCTTTCAAGTTTCACAATGTCCTTCCTATAATAGGGAGACCAGAATTGCATGCAATATTCCAAAAATGGTCTAACCAATGTCCTGTACAGCTGCAACATAACCTTCCAATTCCTGTACTCAATGCTCTGACCAATAAAGGCAAGCATACCAAACACCTTCTTCATTATCCTATCGACCTGTGACTCCACTTTCAAGGAGCTATGAACCTGCACTCCGTGCTCTCTTTGTTCAGCAACACGCCCCAGGACCTTACCATTGAGTGTATCAGTCCTGCCCTGATTTGTCTTTCCAAAATGCAGCACCTCACATTTATTTAAATTAAACACCATCTGCCACTCCTCCACCTTTATGTGTTCTAAGATGGCGAGCACCTGTGATATGGACATTTTTCAAGATATCGTTATTTATTTCACTATGTCCTGTATCTTCCATATCCTTCTCCACAGGAAACACTGATACAAAATAATCATTTAGTATCTCCCCAGCTTCTGCAGTTCCATTTTTCACTTCACACAGTTTGGGTTTAAACTCTATCTGCTACTGTTCTGACATTCTGGTCAGCTCAACCTGGAGTCGAAGGCTTTCCTCCTCTCTATTTACCACAGCTTTCAGCCCATCAACTCCATACCAGCTCTCCAAAGAGCACATCATTTTAACCCTGTAATGCTGTATTTCTCATGGCTAACCCACCTAGTCTACACATGCCTGGACAGTATGGGACAATTTAACATGACCAATCCACCTAACCTGCAGATCTTTGAACTGTGAGAGGAGACCAGAGCACCCAAAGGAAACCCATGCAGACACAGGGAGAATGTGCAAACTCCACACACACAGTCGCCTGAGGCGGAATCGAACTGGAGACACTATCATTGTGAGGCAGTAGTGGGAACCATGTGCTGCCCAATAGGATTTGGGTGCCTTTGGCATGAATCACAGAAAGCTACCATTTGTCAGAAAATAGGAGTAACAAATGGAATGTTGACTTTTATTTCAATGGGAATGCAGTATAAAAATAGGATAGTTTTGGGGAAACAATACAAAGCAGTAGATAGACCACACCTGGAAGACTGCGCATAATTTTGGACCCCTTATCTAAGGAAAGATACACTGGCATTTCAGGCAGTTTTCAGAAAGTTGACTCAGCTGATACCAGGTATGAAGGGATTCTCTTATAGAGAGAGGTTGAATAGGTTGGGCCTGTACTCATTGGAGTTTAAAAGAATGTGAGGAAGCCTTACAGAAACATACAAGATTCTGAAGTGATTTGACAGGGTAGATGTGTAGAGGTTGTTTCCCCTTGTGGGAGTCTTGGACCAGAGGGCAAAATCTCAGAGTAAGGGGTTGCCCATTTATAACAGAGATGAGGAGGAGTTTTATCTCTGAGGGTAGTGAATCTATGGAATTCTTCACTATAGAAGGCCAATGAGCCTGGTCATTAAGTACATTCAAGGCTGAGATAGACAATTTTTAATTAGTAAGAGAAGCAAGAGTTCTGGGGAAAAGGCAGGAAAGTGGAGTTGAGGATTATCAGAACAACCGAGATCTCATTGAATGGTGGAGCAAACATTATGGGCTGATTGGCCTGCATCTTTAGAACCATCAATTTATACAACAAACTGGAGCTAGACTGCACTGTGAGGCTTACAGTGTGGTATTGGCAGGCACTGTTTCTCACCACTGACCACAACATTGAATGCCTTATTGGAGAGTTTCAAACAGCATTTCAGGAACATTGAGCCAGAAGTTGGGAGCCATACAGCTCCACAGAACAGAAGAGGACATTCAGCCCATCTAGTCACCACCAACATCTCTACACTAATCCCATTTTCCAGCACATGGTCTATAGCCTTGAATGTTATGACATTCCAGTCATTTGATATAATGATGCAAATGGCTCAATGATTACTTCAATGCATGTGGTTCATTTTGGCTGTTCTTGCTGCTAACAGACAATGAAGAGAATCCAAATTGTTGATCTGTATTCTACTTCTACAGGTTTATACCTCAAATTCCAAATGCTCCTTTATTACAGTCTGAGGATGAAGGTACAGCTTTTATGAAAGCAATAAACAAATTGGGTTAGTAACCATGCAGATGGATTAATAATCATTTCTGCATTTCCAGAATCCTGCAGCATTACAAAGTGTCTATTTGACAAAGGAAAACACTGCAAGGAGCTGAATTATGTTTAATGGTTTGACAGTAGAAAATAAAAAGTGTGCATCAAACTACTAAGATATATTTTGAGATTCCATTCCCAGACTATCAAATAAAGTACTTTTTCTGACATAAACCACTTATCTTTGTGGTCAAACAAAAGCTAACAAAGCTAAACTAATATCACCAAAAGTGAAATTCTTAACGTTAAAAGCCTGGGCACCTCTATTCTCTGCTTTCTGGAGTAGATAATGTGCACAACTTTGCCAGACATTGTAAGCTCAGTACTTTTTATAAATCAACAAGGAGTCTAAAAGCAAATATATTACAATCATACGCAAGTATTTAATTTGGTTGATCATTTTCATTTCTTTTGGAAAAGACTACGTCCTAATTTAAACATTTGGGAGACATATTTTGAGATATTATCATTTCTGTTTCAAGCAAGAGTATGTATTTTAACATCAGAGGTTTATTAAGGCCTTTACTGTCCCTATGGCAACATGATAGAAAAGGTGTTGCCGTGGGGACATGAAAAGCCCATATAAACCTTCAGGCTTTATTAAGGTACATTTGAGAAAGACGATTTAGCAGTTATAATCTTGTTAAACTTGTCACTGCCCATTCATTGGTTTTTCTGAAGCAACAGGTTCAGTGTTAATTCAGCAGAAACATTTGCAGGATCAACAGCAGGCTTCCAGATGGCTTGTTTAGAGGATGTATTAGGTTGCTGTGTGCAGGCTTCATCAAACGAGCAGTGTACCTCGACAATCACACAGCCCATGTGCTGCCTATAGGTAGCCACCAGAGGAAAACAAAATGCCTTTCTCATTGTGTTGGATTGTGTTGGTTGGAGAAGCTTGTCCAAAAGGATTGCTGATTTGTAATGTTAGCTATTCCTGAATTGGCTGAACCAATCTCAGCAAAAGCAGCATCATGAAAGGGGTGAACAGTGTGCAAACGTAACACAGCTGCAGTTGTTTAAAGATGCTGTTAACATTAGACCACATATTATAATAAACCTGTTTTTCATCATTTTCTGGTTTTCTCCTTTTACCCTTATCCCTGGGTATTGCACTCCAGAGGCTTGGATGAAATCTCACTAAAGGCTATTTTGTATTTTGTCGAATGTGAATTAACTACAACCAAAATAAATGAAACCATTGGTCTTTACAAACTCTGATGGCCGTCACAAAGAGCTAAGAACTGGTGAGGGTAGATTTTAGTATCTGCAACCAGTCAGACTTGGAAAGTTCAGGGTAGGGAGTTATGGAACTCAGGGTGTGAAAAGAGAGTGTTCAAGGTGTGGAGTGAGAGTGTTAGGGGTAAGGAGCGAGAGAGTGTTGGAGGCACAGTACGGGATACTCTAGATTTCCCTCCTATATTTTTTGGATAAGACTAAAACTGCACCTTGATGTTAATTAATTGCATTGGTTTGTGTTTGTACTTTTGCAATTAATGTGTTAAGCAATAAAAAAGCAAATAACATTTCAATTTTTGATGGCTGGCAAATAAAATAATAAAGCAGGTGAAAATGAACCATGAGGGCAAATTAGCAAGTAACATAAAACCAGACACTAGGAGCTTCTTTACAAGAATGTTTTTTCAACACGAATTGGCTATAACACAATTGACGAATTGTGGATGCAAACTTTCGACTGAAATGCAAACTTTCTACTGAACAGGCATAGCGATTTTTTATAATTATCTTCAGCACGATTTTCTATGACAGTTTTCTATAGTGCAAGGTCACACAGGAACATAACTGTTGCATTATAGCAGAACAACCTGTAATAATGATTTTAGGCTCTAGGGAGAGTGGAGCTGAGGAAATCACAATGGAATTGGCAAAACAGTTGAACAAATACATTATATCAGTCTTCACAATAGAGGGTACTAATAGCTTTCCACAAATATGAAATAATTACAGACTAAAGGGAGGGAAGACAACATAAGCATAATAGCACTCATTAGTGAAACCCATGAAGCTAAAGGCCAATAAGTCCCTTAATCTTCCAAGAATCCTGAAATTCTGGAAAAGTCTTAGAAGATTGTCAAACTGTCAATATAACAACGCCCTTATGCAAATAGGCAGGTAGCTATAGGCCAGTTGGTTTAACATCTGTCATTGGGAAAACATTAGTGTCAATTATAAAGGATGTAATAAAAGAACATTTAGAACACATAATTTAAACAAGCAGAGTCAGTATGGCTTCAGTAGTAGTTTGTTGTGTGACAGTGGCAGAGTTGGGTGAAATGAAGGTGGAAGTTGGTGGACACTCATCTTGGGGACAAATTTGATTCCACAGTTTTGAATGATCTGGTTCAGCCTAGATATTTACCAGGGTGAGGTAGGGAGGCGGTGGCTAAGGATCAGATGTTATGGTTGGGATTGGGGACGATAGTTTCAATCTTCCCAATGTTTATTTATACTCCTCATCCAGTACAAGCAATTTAATTAAATTACCAGGGAAGGAATCGTGAGACCGATCTGGGGGCCACCAGTGTGTACGCAGTAACTGTTGCAGATGGGGACAGGAACACGTCAATGAGAAGTGATGGGGGTCTGGAGCAATCCTTTCCGGACCACCAGAATTAACTTCACCAGAGGAATGAATAGAATAGAATCCCTACAGTGTGTAAGCAGACCCTTCATCTTAACAAGTCCACACTGACCCTCCAAAGAGTAACCCACACAGACCCATTCCCCTACCCTATTATTCTACATTTACCCTGAACTAATGCACCCAATCTCACAGGGAAAGAGTGATGACTTCTGATGCTGGGGATCAGAGTCAAGAGTGTGTTGCAGGGATAGCACAGCAGGTCAGGCAGCATCTGAGGAGCAGGAGAATCAACATTTCGGGCATAAGCCCTTCATTAAGCCCTTCATCAGGAATGGGCCTGATTTGCTGTGCTTTCCCAGCAACACACTCTCGAACCTAATCTACCCATCCCTGAAGACTATGGGTAATTTAGCATGGCCAATTTACCTGGCCATGCTAAATTGGATTGGATTGTGGGAGGAAACCGGAACACTCGGAAGAAACCGGAACACTCGGAAGACATGGGGAGAATGTGCAAATTCCACACAGACAGTCGCCCGAGGCTGGAATTGACCCTGGGTTCCTGGCACTGCGAGGTAGCAGTGCTAACCATTGAGCCATCCTGCTGTCCCCTATAAGGAATTCATACAATCCCTACCACGTGAAAACAAGCCATTTGGCCCAACTAGTCCACACCAACCCTCTGAAGAGTAACCCACCCAGACTCATTCCCCAACATTACTTCCAAAGACATCATTGTGATGAATCAAATGTAGCTTTGAAATATTCTTTCTCACAGGGAGAACTTTTACCAAGTTCTTCCCTTCTTTTGGCTTACCTTCAAAAGTGAGAAAACAAAATGAAGTAGGGAGAGAAAATGCTGTAGAAACTCAATAGGTTAGCAGCATATGTGAAGAGAAAAAAAGATCATTCTTCGAGTCCAAAGACTCTTTTTCTTCATCTATTTCGAGCCTGCACATCTTTGTTCTGTGGGAGGAACCCCATGCAGACATAGGGAGAACGTGCAAACTCCACACAGTCACCCAAGGCTGGGACTAAACCCAGGTCCCTGGGTATTGTAAGGTAACAGTGTTAACCATTTTGCCACCATGCCACTCCTCAGTATTAAACTTTTCAGATGCTTGTCAGACATAACATTGTCAAACAACAGCAGTGAAAATAGATTATTTAGTTATTACCTTTCCTACATTACAAGTGACAACACTTCAAAAGCATTTAATTTATTGTATAGCTTTGCAGAACATTTTGAGATTGTGAACCACACCATTTATATGTGGATCAATAGGGGGAATGACACTGACTGCAGGAAAATCAGGTAATTCAAAATAAAATTTTGTATTCACTTACTAAAGATTTTGGAAAATGCAATCTACTGTTTGTGTGATTGAGAGAAGGATATATCATGTATTTGAATGATCACATCAGAGTCTGAAGACAGACCAAGGAATCACACCTCAGCAAGCTACTGGATGCGATGCTTTAAATTGTGGTTTGGAAGCCAAAGTTCATCACCTGAAATGACACTGGTTTCATCAAAATCTGCAAAGGGAAACATTGAGTTACCTTTGGCCTGACAAGCTGCTGCCATGAAGTGCTGAATTCCTGGTGCATCATGGGAGAATGGGAGATGGATGGATGCTACAAATTGAAATATAAACTGGTGTGACATTACCTCAACAATTCACTGCAGATAGTAAACAAAACATACACCATCGCCCTAAATGTTACTCATTTTTAAACATCCAACATATCTGATTACATGATTCATCTGCTGGTATTACTTTATAATGACATTCTTTGCCATACAACCACATACTGTTTTTTGTACATATTTTGAACTCAAGCTGTGACAGTTCCTTGAGCAATATATGTTCACTGGATGTTTTCACATTGTTGAAAAATATATGTGTTAAGCCTGATAGATAGGTCCTTAATTCTGAAGTTGGAAATATTCCTTGAATCAACAATAGCAAACCTTACCTTAACTCCAAGTTCAAAATGTACTAATGTGCATTTTAGAAAAGAAGTGAATCGTCAAACTTGTCAAGGTGTGGATCATAAAACAACACCAAATCTATTTACTTGCAAATGTATGTGGCCTATCATCTTTCCTGGAGTGAAAATACTATAATTTTGTATAAAAAATAATTCTGGTTGAAGCCTTTTCGTTCCTTGGTTTTTGTTGGGTGTTGATGAAACTATTAACAGGTACTTTAAACACTACCTATGATTCTGTTCGAACTCTGAGTTCCTGTGCTCTTCCACTTGTGGTTACTGTTTGATGGATTAGAAAGGGAGCTGTCAAATATTTACACACCAGTGGCGCAGGAAGGAGCAAGACTGAGGCAATGAAATGATTACTTCAGACAGATACCATATGAAATATGTCATAGTAAATGGCTCACAAATCTGAAGTCAGTGCTAGACAAAGCTGACGAGCTTGATAGCTACTGATAGATACCCAGAGAAAGAAACCTCCTCACTTCAAATCCAAGGCTGTGTAACAGATGCTGACTTAATTGTAACGTTTTCCAAAGGCACTGTGTGATCTATTTTCTTGCTTGCAAGCACAAAGAGAAAGTAATCAGTGTGATGTGATGATGACATCCATGAGACAAATGTTTGAAAGATCTGAACATATGAAGATTTGCAGAGGTTTTAACAGTTGTGCAAGTTTTATTAGAGGCTTCTGTTAGAAAATAACAAGAGCTGATTGTGGAAGAGTTCCACTGAAAGGTACTGGCTCATGCATTGGATTCCAAGTACCTGTCATGTTTGAGTGTCTAAAGTGGTTCAGAGCGGCTGCTGAATGCTCTCATTCCCATTGCTGCTAGGCGATGCCATTGAAGCATGTTGCTTTTGAAAAGCTTGAACTGCTCCTGGTAGAGACAGCACTCTCCTTTTAAGTATTCAGGCTTCTTCTCAAAATCTGAAAATGTTGCTGTTTGCACAGTCTTAGCAGTTAAGGTGTATTCATTGCTATACCAGTAGTGTTTGAAATATACCATCCCACCATCATGCATCCACCCCTCCCCCCATTCCCAAATCCACCAATAAGGTATACCCAGCCACATTAATATAGTGCGAAGGAAAATTTATCAACTACTGCTGCAATAGGGACTAAAGCTGTTCCCTCCCACCAATCAGAAGGTATTATATGGATTCTTGTGAAATGCTATCTTCTGTCCCAGTTGATACACAAATTCATCAGGGGGAAAGACATTTCCCTTGGGGTCTTGCTCCAAAAGGAGTGTGGGTCATTCTCAAACCTCATACCTTTAGCTTCCAAAGGATGATTATTGACATTTGCTGTTGGCTCCTGTACATTTGCCTTTGCCAAAGAATGGCAGGTTTAAAGGGAACTTTTGCCAGCTGTTGCCCAGAATTCCAGCTCCCAGTTCCTGCAGTATTCCCAGCATACAATGCACTAAGCCCTGTAAAAAGTAATTAAATTAAATGGACTCATGTTATGGAGCAATGGCGGCTCGGTGAGGGATATGCTAAGCTGTAACTGAAACACAATATTGAATTAGGATACTGTGATCTGCTACATCTGTGTATTTATAGCAATAGCTCAAATCTTAAAAGAAGAAAAAAGAAACACACACATTAATACAACACTCTTCATTGGTATATCCAAAACCAATGAAGCACATTTGAACTGTAGTCATTGTTGTAATAAAGGAATGGGGTCTAGTTACACATCCAGTGCTTTTATGAAGGGAGTTTGACCCAGCAGCAGTGAAGGAATGACAATATAGTTCCAAGATAAGATTGTATAAGAGTTTGGAGAGAAACTTGCAGGTGATAGTGGCTGTTCCTTGTACATATTGCCCTTGTCTTTCTAGATTGTAGAGGTCACAAATTTGAAAGATTCTGTCAAAGGACCCTTGGTGGGTTGCTGCAAGGCATCTTGGAGATGGTGTACTGTGCATTGGTGGTGTAAGAAATTAATGTTCAATATGTCGGACGAGGTTCCAATCAAACAAAATGGTTTGTCTTGGATGGTGTTGAGTTTCCTGAGTGTTGCTGGACCTGCAATTATTCAGGCGAGTGGATAGAATTCCATCATACTCCTGACTTGTGCCTAGTAAATAGGCACTGGGGATCAAGAGGTGAGTTAATCCTCTCAAAAATTTAGTATCTTACCTATTAGTGCAGCCACGGTGATTATATGGTTGGTCCAGATCAGTATCTAGTCACTGGTTACTGCATAGGGATTCTGCAATGTTATTGTCATCAAATGTCAAAGGGAGATGGTTAGATTCTCTTTTGTTGGTGATAGTCATTGCCTGGTACTTGTGCGGTGCAGCAGACTCAGGGGCCTGTTCCTGGTCCTATCTTCCTATTTCAGATGTCCACCATCCACAGTATTATTCCAGATGTCCAGCATCCGCAGTATTATTTCAGATATTCACCATCCGCAGTATTATTCCAAAGGATCGGTGCTGGGTCCACTACTTTTCATCATTTATATAAATGATTTGGATGTGAGCTCAAGAGGTACAGTTAGTAAATTTGCAGATTACACCAAAATTGGAGGTGTAGTGGACAGCATGGAAGATTACCTCAGATTACAACAGGATCTTGATCAAATGGGCCAATGGACTAAGAAGTGGCAGATGGAGTTTAATTTAGATAAATGTGAGGTGCTGCATTTTGGGAAAGCAAATCTTAGCAGGATTTGTATACTTAATGGTAAGGTCTTAGGGAGCATTGCTGAACAAAGAAACCTTGGAGTGCAGATTCATAGCTCCTTGAAAGTGGAGTCGAAGGTAGATAGAATAGTGAAGAAGATGTTTGGTATGCTTTCCTTTATTGGTCAGAGTATTGAGTGTAGGTGTTGGAGGGCATGTTGCAGCTGTACAGGACATTGGTTAGGCCACTGTTGGAAGATTGCATGCAGTTCTGGTCTCCCTCCTATCGGAAAGATGTTGTGAAACTTGAAATGGTTCAGAAAAGATTTACAAGGATGTTGCCAGGGTTGGAGGATTTGAGCTATAGGGAGAGGTTGAATAGGCTAGGGTTGTTTTCCCTGGAGCAATTGAGGCTGAGGGGTGACCTTATCGAGGTTTATAAAATCATGAGGGGCATGCATAGGATAAATAGACAAAGTCTTTTCCCTGGGGTGGTGGAATACAGAACTAGAGGGCATAGGTTTAGGGTGAGAGGGGAAAGATATAAAAGAGACCTGCGGGGCAACATTTTCACTCAAAGGGTGGTACGTGCATGGAACAAGCCGTCAGAGGAAGTGGTGGAGGCTAGTACAATTGCAACATTTAAAAGGCATCTGGATGGGTATGAATAGGAAGGGTTTGGAGGAATATGGGCCGGGTGCTGGCAGGTGGGGCTAGATTGGGTTGGGGTGTCTGGTCGGCATGAACAAGTTGGACTGAAGGGTCTGTTTCCATGCTGTACATCTTTATGTCTCTATGACTCTATGACTCTATGTCCACGATCTGCTGATGTCCAGTATTCACAGTATTACTCCAGATGTCCACCATCCGTAGGCTTATTTCAAATGTTCATCATCCGCAGTATTATTTCAGATGTCCATCATCCGCAGTATTATTTCAAATGTTCATCATCCGCAGTATTATTTCAGATGTCCATCATCTGCAGTATTATTCCAGATGTTCAGTATCCATAGTATTACCTCAGATGTCCAGCATCCGCAGTATTATTTCAGATGTCCAGCATCTGCAGTATTACTCCAGATGTTCACCATCTACAGTATTATTCCAGATGTCCAGCATCAGCAGTATTACTCCAGATGTCCACCATCTTCAGTATTGTTTTAGATGTCCAGCATCTGCAGTATTATTTCAGATGTCCAACATCTGCAATATTATTCCAGATGTCCAGCATCTGCAGTATTACTCCTGATGTCCAGTATCCACAGTATTATTCCAGATGTCCACCATCCTCAGTATTACCCTAGATGCCCACCATCTTCAGTATTATTCTAGAGGTCCAGCATCTGCAGTATTATTTCAGATGTCCAACATCTGCAATATTATTCTGGCTGTCCAGCATCTGCAGTGTTACTCCTGATGTCCAGTATCCACAGTATTATTCCAGATGTCCACCTTCTTCAGTATTACTCCAGATGTCCAACATCTTCATGTATTATTCCAGATGTCCAGCATCTGCAGTATTATTTCACATGTCCAGCATCTGCAATATTATTCCAGATGTCCAGTATCTACAGTATTATTCCAGATGTCCAGTATCCACAGTATTATTCTAGACGTTCAGTGTCCACAGTATTATTTCAGATGTCCAACATCTGCAGTATTAGTCCAGATATCCAGTATCCACAGTATTATTCCAGATGGTCAGCCATCCACAGTATTACCTCAGATGTCCACCAACCGCAATATTATTTCAGATGTCTGGCACCTGCAGTATTATTCCAGATGTTCACCATCTACAATATTATTCCAGATGTCCAACATCAGCAGTATTGCTCCAGATGTCCACCATCTTCAGTATTATTGTAGATGTCCACCATCTTCAGTATTATTCTAGATGTCCAGCATCTGCAGTATTATTTCAGATGTCCAGCATCTGCAATATTATTCCAGATGTCCAGCATCTGCAGTATTACTCCAGATGTCCAGTATCCACAGTATTATTCCAGATGTCCACCTTCCTCAGTATTACTCCAGATGTCCACCATCTTCAGTATTATTCTAGATGTCCAGCATTTGCAGTATTATTTCAGATGTCCAGCATCTGCAATATTATTCCAGATGTCCAGTATCCACAGTATTATTCCAGATGTCCAGTATCCACAGTATTATTTCAGATGTTCAGAATCCACAGTATTATTTCAGATGTCCAGCATCAGCAGTATTATTCCAGATGTCCACCATCCTCAGTATTACTCCAGATGTCCACCATCTTCAGTATTATTCCAGATGTCCAGCATCTGCAATATTATTCCAGATGTCCAGCATCTGCAGTATTATTTCAGATGTCCAGTATCCACAGTATTATTCCAGATGTTCAGTATCCATAGTATTACCTCAGATGTCCAGCATCCACAGTATTATATCAGATGTCTGGCATCTGCAGTATTATTCCAGATGTTCACCATCTACAGTATTATTCAAGATGTCCAGCATCAGCAGTATTACTCCAGATGTCCACCATCTTCGATATTATTGTAGATGTCAACCATCTTCAGTATTATTCTAGATATCCAGCATCTGCAGTATTATTTCAGATGTCCAGCATCTGCAATATTATTCCAGATGCCCAGCATCTGCAATATTATTCCAGATGTCCAGTATCCACAGTATTATTCCAGATGGCCAGTATCCACAGTATTATTTCAGATGTCCAGCATCAGCAGTATTATTCCAGATGTCCACCATCCTCAGTATTACTCCAGATGTCTACAATCTTCAGTATTATTTCAGATGTCCAGCATCTGCAGTATTATTTCAGATGTCCAGCATCTGCAATATTATTCCAGATGTCCAGCACCTGCAGTATTACGCCAGATGTCCAATATCCACAGTATTATTCCAGATGTTCAGTATCCTTAGTATTATCTCAAATGTCCAGCATCCGCAGTATTATTGTAGATGTCAACCAACTTCAGTATTATTCTAGATGTCCAGCATCTGCAGTATTATTTCAGATGTCCAGCATCTACAATATTATTCCAGATGTCCAGCATCTGCAGTCTTACTCCTGATGTCCAGTATCCACAGTATCATTCCAGATGTCCACCATCCTCAGTATTACTCCAGATGTCCACCGTCTTCAGTATTATTCCAGATGTCCAGCATCTGCAGTATTATTTCAGATGTCCAGCATCTGCAGTATCCACAGTATTATTCCAGATGTTCAGTATCCACAGTATTACCTCAGATGTCCAGCATCCGCAATATTATTTCAGATGTTCAGCCATCCACAGTATTATTTCAGATGTTCAGCCATCCACAGTATTACCTCAGATGTCCACCAACCGCAATATTATTTCAGATGTTCAGCCATCCACAGTATTATTTCAGATATCCACCAACCGCAATATTATTTCAGATGTTCAGCCATCCACGGTATTATTTCAGATGTCCACCAACCACAATATTATTTCAGATGTTCAGCCATCCACGGTATTATTTCAGATGTCCAGCATCTGCAGTATTATTTCAGATGTCCAGCATCCGCAGTATTATTTCAGATGTCCAGCAGCTGCAGTATTACTCCAGATGTCCAGCATCTGCAGTATTACTCCAGATGTCCAGCATCCACAGTATTATTCCAGATGTCCAGTATCCACGGTATTACTTCAGATGTCCAGCAGCTGCAGTATTACTCCAGATGTCCAGTATCCACAGTATCATTCCAGATATCCAGCATCCGCAGTATTACTCCAGATGTCCAACATCCACAGTATTAATTCAGATGTCTAGCATGTGCAGTATTATTTCAAATGTCCAGCAATCTGCAGTATTATTCCAGATGTCCATCATCTGCAGCATTACTCCAGATTTCTAGTATCCACAGTATTACTCCAGATGTCCAGCATCAGCAGTATTATTTCAAATGTGCAACATTCGCAGTACTATTCCAGATGTCCCACATCTGCAGTATTACTCCAGATGTCCAGCATCCACAGTATTATTCCAGATGTCCAGCATCTGCAGTATTATGCCTTTATGTTAGAAAAATCACAAATGCACATCTGGAGCAGAGGATTAAACTTTCGAGCAGAAGTGCTGGTGATGCCACAGGAATATTATGCTTAGAGCTGCTGAGATTTTATTTTTTGCCCATAATCTCCACGAGTTTGTTCTGAATATTTAGTTGAAAACTAAGAACAAAAGGCTATTGTTTTCATGAGCATTGAGACTGTTTTGTCATCACATAGTACAACATTTATAGCTCCACTTCTTGTGGTAGATAGCTGGGGGCATTGGGTAAACTTAAAACAGTATCAGTGCCACTTCAAACTGCTCCATAACCTTATGAGCCTCACCCAAAATCAGAGCACAACAGGCATTTTCCACATCAGTAACAAGTGGCCCCAAGACATGAAAATTGTTCAATGCAGATAACTTCAGCTCTAGTGAGCAGGCTGGAGAATAGGATTGAAATAATTTAAAAGAGGGTGGGTGTAGAAGAGGTCAAGAAAGCAGGGCCAGGACAGGGCCACATGAACCATCAAAGGAGGAGGTCATGGGTGAAAATGAGGCATTACAAAGTGCAGGAGTTTGCTTCACACTGCACTCGGCCAGCAAGGTCCAAAGGAAAAGTCAACAAATCACTACACATGATAAGCAAGGAAGCAGGGTCTGAGGATTCCTATTGACCAAAGAATGTGTTTGTTCAGAAGTACAGAAATCAATGGCCAATTAGCCTAGCAATTGGATTGCTCTCTACCACAGGTTAGCGCTTTGGACATTGACCAACCCAACTGATAGGCTCCTCTGGACTCCTGCAACCACAGGTGCCAGGAATTAGAACTATCAGCCAGGCACTCTCCTCGGCCTCAGGCCTGCTCAAGAAAATTTCACTAAATTTCTGTTTGTCTGCCCCGATAGTTCCCTATATGCATCATTGTCGTATTTATTTTAAAATACCTCTGGTAAGCACTTAGGTGTTTTATGACTTTAAAGGCACCAGTTGTTTTTTCTGTTGTTGGTTGTGTTGTGTGGTTGAATGTAGTGTATGGCATTCTGACACAGGCCAGATTACACTTACCACTTGATGGTTTGTTTTCCTCCATTTATAAAAATATGAAGGAAGATAGAAACAAGAGCAGGCCATTCAGCTCATCAGCCTGTCCTAAATTCTCTTAGATATCATGACTACTCTGTAACTCAACTGCATTAGCTGCCAAGGTTTTCTATCACTTAATAATCCTGTCCAACAAAATCTATCAATCGCATTCCTGAAATTTGCAATTGCTGCCTGGCCTCAGCAACTCTTCAGAAGAGACAATTGGATTCTGGGTAATCAAGTTGGAGGACAGGAAAACTTTCTGGCTGTAACAGCTGCTCCTTTTTTGAGGTATTTTAGGTCCTGGAGGTTATTTCCCCAAATTGCAGGAGCAGCAAATACTGTTTCATATGCTGTTACGATTGTTTTGGAACTTTGGAAAAAAAAAGTCAAAACAACAGCAGTTTTAAAAGGGAGAAGAGCAGACAAAGGAAGCACATGATGAGGTCAGTGCAGGAGAGAGAGAGAGAGAACCTGCACAGTTACTGCCTTTGCTGTTTAAATTCATGTATCGCTGGGCCTATGGGGCAACTTTTTCACACAGAGGGTGGTACGTGTATGGAATGAGCTGCTAGAGGAAGTGGTGGAGGCTGGTACAATTGCAACATTTAAGAGGCATTTGGATGGGTATATGAATAGGAAGGGTTTGGAGGGATATGGGCCTGGTGCTGGCAGGTGGGACTAGATTGGGTTGGGATGTCTGGTCGGCATGAACGGGTTGGACCGAAGGATTTGTTTCCGTGCTGTACATCTCTCTGACTCTATCCATGACTCTAATTCCTAATTGTTATGTGAAAATGTACTTTCTGACATCACTCCTGAACACTTTTCCAATTAGAGCAATTAGGAATGGACAACAATTCTGACCTTGCCAGAAATACACATATTCCATAAAAGAATAAACAACAAAAAGCCTAACTCTAATTTTAATATTGTGCCCTTTGCTTTGAAGTCTCCTACCAGGGGCAATAGTTTTGCACTTGACCTTATCAAATACCTTAATCATTTAAACACTTCCATTGGGTCGTATCTTAGTCTTTTATAATCAATAGACGGCTTGCCTATACAACATATCTTCAATCTCCGTGGGCTTGGTATTTAATTTGTCATGTTTTTCTTATATGTCTGCACTGGGGTTATGTGTTTAGAAGAAAATTGGAGCATGTGGTGAATCCAGTGAACATAGGTTCGTATGTATGATAACTACTTACCATTACCAGCTTACTAGTCCTCAAAACTTGACTCATTCCACTAAGGACGTGGAGATGTTGAGGCAAAGTCAGTTATTTCCCCAAAAGGAAAAAAAACAAAACCAAAAGGCAGGTCATTTCACCCAAAGGTTTTCTTATGAATCTCACAACCCAGCAAATGCAAACAGGTTACCTAGCAACCCGAGAGGCAGAAATAAGTGGCTGGAAATAAAGGAGGAAAATGTTTCTAAAATAATAAATGAAAGGAAACATATTTCTTTCTGGTTTTTAATGTATGCAAGAGATTGTTAGCACTGGAGAATCAAACCATTCTCCTCACTCAAGCGATGCAGACCTTTGTGTTTTCCTGAATGTTGTTGTTCATCTAAAGCCAATTAGTACCAGATTATGAGCTGCTTTCTGCTATGATTGAAGCTTTCAAACACATTTCATTTATGACCTTTTACATACAGAAGAGTGGATATTCATAGGCAGTGCAGTACAGGTAAAGGCACTACAGTCCTCATGCACCATAGGGCTGCTCTCTCATGGCGGTAGTACCTGGTGCATGATGGTTGCAAGACTGGTTCTTAATTTAGTGATCATTGGCTTCACTTCACAGGACCATCACTCCACCCAGCTGGAAACGTTGTAGGCTAACGCCCCAACATGAACTTGAGCAGACAATCTAGTTGAACATAGTTCTTTGCATGAGTTGCATTGTTACAAAAAGTGCCAGACAGAGTCATACTGCATGTTAATGTGGATATAAAAAACTCCATCTCAGAGTCTGGAATACGATCATATCCAACCAGTTTGGTATCCAAAATAACAAACACTACTCCCTAAATCTTGTCATTGTATACCACTCTACCGCATTCAGAGATATCCTCCAATATATATCCTGCTTATTTCTAGAAACAGGAAATAGCAAATGACACACCATATAATTAAAAACATTCCCCACTTGGCTGTGAAACAGTTTGGGGTGCGCTACGAGGAGGAGAGCTGCTGTAAATATTCCATCTGTATGTGTCATGGTGAAGATGGGGCAAGTGTTATTTTTAATATCCAGAGGCAGTGACAAATTCCATAGTGCAGAACACCAGCAAAACTGAAAAGAAATGAGGGAAATGATGCAGGCTTGAGCTTCAAAAATCTGAAACTTATAGGAAAACATGATGTCTAATGAAAATAGAGCAATTATAGTTTGGGGATAGGAGCTTCTCACTATCGATGTGAGTTTAAGAGCTCATGCAACTGACAGTTGAAGTATTATTGGTGCCACCTACCATTCTACAGGCTCTAGGTGAGTTTCCTTCCTGAGCCCACATAGTTTGTGTAGGGGTTCCCAATGCAATGGTTGTCCCATGGCAACAGCACTGCCATCTCTCAGAAGCCCACCCCACCCCTGCCAGTCAGATCTTTGCACCCCACACTTTACTTGCTGGAGCTGGAGGTTGCATGTATCCTCATTCAGTAGGTGCAGCCCCTCAGATTGGGCCCAATAGCTCTCAAGTGCAGGCCTAGATTAGAGTGGTGCTGGAAAAGCACAACAGTTCAGGCAGCATCCGAGGATTGTTAAAGATGATGGCCTGTGCTTGAGGTAAAGCTCCTCGAATGCTGCCTGAGCTGCTGTGCTTTTCCAGCACCACTCTAATCTAGACTCTGGTTTCCAGCATCTGCAGTCATTGTTTTTACCTCAAGCGCAGGCCATCATCTTTAACAATGAATTGGCTGACACCAGCAACAATGTGGCCTGCAGTGCTGATGCTCACTCAAACTGGGGCACCCTTTGCTTTTAGCCTCAGCAATGGGCCCTGACTGACTTCATCATTTCAATCTGTTCCACTCACAAAGAGTGGGTGCGGGCCCAGACTGTGTTGTATCAAAATCAATTTTTAAGTAAAACTTTACAATGTTCTGACATCTTGTTGTTGAATAATTTCAGGCTGTAGTTACCTACCTTGTAGCAAAGGAGGCAAGAAGAAATAGCATCAAGAAATCCATCCTGAATCCCATCAATAGTATCTTGTGATGGGAAATTATTTGTTTCTGGGGATAAGAAGTTCGGTTTTAACAGACCCAGACCAATCAACAACAGCATCCCCACGAACTTCTCCATTTAAAGGATTGAAACAAAGCGCCTTCTTTGTCTTGAACTATATGCCAGTGGATATTTGATGTAAAAACATGTCCAGTATCAATCATCAGTGATATTTTCCATTGCATTTATGTCATTGCTGAATCCACGTGACCTGCTTAGAAAAACACTCTATGGGGAAGAACAGTGCTCTCTGTTAAGGCAGGGCTGCTTTTTCATTAAGACATGGGCTCTTTGCCCATTCATTATTTTAAAATAAACAGCAAAGCCAAGCATGTGACAGATTATGTCAGCACTTTTACATAACTGCGAAGTTAGAACAACACAGTCAAGATCTCTAGCCTTCTTTCCAATCAGTCCATTGACAACGTCACATTGGTTTGCCGTCATCATTTTTGTTTTGTATTTTCATAAAGGGCATCAGAGAATTCTAAAAATAGAGGTAGGACTAATGAACATTAACAGCAGTCAACTCACTCTGTTCTTTCATAAAGTCATCCCAGATTCTGTTCTGTGACTCTTCGAAAAATCATTTAACCCCCTTTTAGTAAAGGAGCAGAATAGGTTTTACCCATCCGTGTGTTGTGGTTGTCACAGACATTTCTGATTCTAGCGCCTTTTTTACTGTTAGAAGATAACTACTGTATAATACCGTTTGTCATTCACTAGACTATAAAGCCATATTCTGAATCTAGGACTGTTGGAAATATTTATTTCTGAAAGCCTATAGATATTTTGAGATGATACAAACAAATAATAAGACCATTTAGGATGTTCTGTATGCTAATTTCCGGAAAACTTCACACTGTATTTACTTTAAGAAATCCCTGTTGTATTATTAAATACAGTGGAGAATCAATAAAATTCTTAATGAAAGGCTCAAACCTGAAACGCCAATTCTTCTGCTCCTCGGATGCTGCTCGACTGGCTGTGCTTTTCCAGCATCACACTCTTCGACGGTGGAGCATCATCCAATCTTATACTGAATGTTGCCTTCACTCTCACTGTGAGGTCAAGATCATGTTGTTCCTGTACATTGCAGAACCAGTGGCTGCACTGGGTACAGTGTGGATTGTAACAAGTTTCCACCAGTGTCTGGAAATGTCTTATAATTGAAACATATTGTCTTTAGGCATACTGTTGTACTGACCGCAAGATATAACACAACATCCCCCTTTTTCCAAAAATGAAGACATCTCTAAAGATCTACATGTTATTCATAGGAACATATTGTTGTTTCAATAGTTATACAAATAGAGTTTGCAAGTTTAATGCTTCAAACTTCAATGTGATGCTTTACAAAACTCCAGTTGACCTGATGATTGTATACTCATCTGGAGAAATACACATTGTTCTCGGTGGTACTTGTTTGACAACCTGGTTGAGTTGCTGCTAGTCACTGTCACTCCAGCATCGCCACACCATTATCTTGTCAGAGTGGTCTTCCTCACTGTCTTTCTGCATGATTGGTGATCCATACATTGGTCTGAACCGTCTTCTGTTATTTTACAGTCTGGCACTATGATCAGTAATGTCTTTATATGGCTGAGTTGATTGCAGGTTTTGGAAGGCTTTTCTGGTATCAAAGTATTTGTATGTGTATTTCTAATTTGCACTCTCTGCCCTGTGTGCAATTTTAATCGCTATCTACCTATTTGTCCATTGTGTTTCTCCTCTGTCCTCTGACTTTTAAAAAACGCCTATGTCTCAGAGTGGGAAGACAATTAATTGGTGGGCAAAGATGATTGTACTTGTCTTCTGAGACCAAGCTGTGTTGAGGATAATAATTCTTTCTCCATTGGTGCTACAATGTTGTAGATGCAGTAATGCAATGTATCAATCTTATATAGTTGCTTAACACTTAATGATCATTGATTTGATAGTACATGCAATATGTTCTGCTAGACACAATGACTGTGAATAGAGGAGTGACAAGGTCACTCCCTATTAGTACACCTGCATTGAAATGGCTAAGCAATTTATTGCGATCCATTGTCTGATACTGTCTGATGCTGGACACAACATAAACTAAAATGAACACTCACTGTGAGCAGCTGTGTTCGCTTCATCTAAAGCATGCAATTGCTGTTTTTCTGCCACAATGTTTTCCTCAAGTAATGCATCAATGATAAGGCCCTTTATCTTCCTTCCTAAAAGCTTTTAATTAACTGGCTTCTTCTGACAAAATAGTCAGTAGAATCTTGGAGTTGCTGTCAGTGTGAGATGATTTGGAATCCTTTAATCCTGAAGTTAATTCTTAATTTCAGCTGGTCTTCTGATCCTTCCTATACTTCACTGGCTTTCCTTTTTATCTTCATAAAAAGACCAGATATGAAGCTCCTCCCAGCCAATGGCAAGCAAGATTTTTAGAGCTCTTTTCTTGAGATCATCTATTACTTGATCTATAAAACAGAACTGCAGATATTGTTTGAACAGCTATAATTTAGTAAGGGTGACACTGGATCTCCAGTCCTAATGAGGTTTCTGCTATCTGTGATTACAGTTTAAATGATTGGATAGTACTGCTTTAAGGTGTATGTCCCTGACTTTGTGACAGTGTGAGTTATTACTGCTCCCTCCTTAAGAACAAAGACTCTGCAGCCATTGTTTAAGAGACTGTTTCATATGTATCAATTGTTAGGCACAGAGCATTCTAGTCTTCCAGCTCTGTAATGCACTGTATTCACATTAAGAAAAAAATAACGTCAGAAATTTTGGTCCAGATGGTCAGATACTCATTGGGGCAGCACAGACTAGAGATATCTATCAGGATGATTCAATCCTGCTCACCTCACAACCCAAAACCCCTTCGGATCCAACACTCCCTCTACTGCCAAACTCAACACTGCACCTCACAACCCAAAACCCCTTCTCCTTTGGAACCAACACTCCCTCCACTGCCAAACTCAACACTGCACCTCACAACCCAAACCCCCTTCCTCTTTGGATCCAACACTCCCTCCACTGACAAACTCAACACTGCACCACCCAGCCGGGGCTGATAGCCTCACCTTGACAGACCAGACAATGCCCTCTCCATACCACCAGTTTCAAGACTCCCCTGTAATCTGGAGCTAGTTGCTAATACGCAATAGCCTATATGTTTATAACTATTCGAGATTCTTCTAGTTAGGCCAGGAAGTGGCTTTCCTCTGCCACACTAAACCAAGCAGCTCCTGTCGGCTCCTGGAGGATGCTGGCAGCTACCTTCATGATGAGCAAAAGCTATACAGCATTATTGCAAGGTCAGAAACAGGGGAAGATATAATGGCGAACAAAGAGATGGCAGATAAATTAAATAAGTACTTTGGTTCTGTGTTCACAAAGAAGGACACAAATAACATCTCAAAAATGTTCAGGAACACAATACTTAGACAGAGAGAGAAATGGAATGAAATCGATATTAGTAGGGAAATAGTGTTGGGGAAATTGAGGGGATTAAAGGCAGATAAATCCCTAAAATAATCTACATCCCAGACTGCTTAAGGAAGTGGCCATGTAAATAATTTCAAGATTCAATAGACTCCAAACAGTTCCTATGGATTGCAGGAGAGATAGTATAAACCTAATATTTAAAAAGGAAGGAGAGAGAAAACAGGGAATTGAAGTCCAATTAGCCTGAAATCAGCCATGATCGAATTGTGGTGTACACTTGATGGGCCAAATGGCCTAATTCTGCTACTCTCAAATGGTCTTACCAGTAGTGGGGAAAATGCCAGAGTTTATAATTTCACATGCATCTACATTATATCTCATTTCCCATGCATTTGCCCACTCATTTAACTTGTCTAAGTTACACAGAAGCATCTCTGCAGCTTCCTTATAAGCTCATCTTTTCACCCACCTTTGTATCATCTCCAAACTTGGAAATATTGTATTTCATTCCCTCATCCAAATGATTCATATATATTGTGAATAGCTGAGGTATAAGTATTGATATCTATGGTACTCCTCTAGCCACTGCCTACCACTTGGAAAATGATCTTTTTATTCCTACTCTGTTTCCTGTCTGCCAACCAGTTCTCTATCTATGTCAGTACTTTGCTCCCAGTCTTATGTGCCTTAATTTTACATGATAATCTCCTTTTTGGGATCTTGTCAAAAGCTTCTGAAAGTCCAAGTAAACCACACCCACCAAATCCCTTTCTCAGCTTTACTAGTCACATCCTCAAACCATTCCGATGTATTTCTCTGGTATGAGTTCCCTTTCGTAAATTCACACTGACTTTGTCTGACTGATACTATCACTCTTTTCCAAATGCTCTGCTACTAAAACTTTTATAATGGACTCTAGCATTTTCTCCACTACCAATGCCAGGCTGAGTTGTCTGTAGTTATTAGTTTGCTCTGTGCCCCCCTTTTTAAATAGAGGGGTTACATTAGATGTGACTGAAGAAAGCAAGTTTGGAGTTACATTAGATACTCTGCCATCTGTAGAAACTGTTCCAGAGTCTATAGAATATTGGAAGATGATCACCAATGCATGCAGTATTTCTAGGGCCAGTCGTTAAGCACTCTGGGATGTAGATTGTCAGGTCTTATCTGAACTTAATCCCATCAAATTCCCTAGCACGATTTCCTTCAGTTCCTCCTTCCCTCTAAACTCTGCATTCCCCAACCACTCTGGTGTGTTGTTTGTGTCCTCTTTTGTGAACACAAACTAAAGTATGTTTTTAGTTAGTTGGCCATTTCTTTGTTCTGAAAATGTGTTGCTGGAAAAGTGCAGCAGGTCAGGCAGCATCCAAGGAACAGGAGAATCGACGTTTCGGGCATAAGCCCTTCTTCATTTCTTTGTTCTCTCTTGTAAATTCCCCTGTTTTTGACTATACAGGACTTACATTTGTCTTCAATAATCGTTTTCTCTTCATACACCTATAGAAAATTTTACAGTCAGTTTTTATATTTCCCACAATCTGACACATATACTCTAGCTTGCCTTTCTTAAACAATCTCATTGTTCTCTTTGGTTGAATTATAAACTGCTCCCATTCCTTAGGTCTGGTGGGTTTTCTTTTGTACGATTTGTAAGCCTCTTCCTTGGATCTAACACTATGTGTGATTTCCCTTGTCAGCCATAGTTTGGTCACCTTTCCTATTCTACTTTTGTATTAAACAGCAACAAACAACTGTGAATGTTTGCCATTGCCTTTCCACCACCATCCCTTAATCTAGTTTAGCCTACTCACACCTCACACTATTGTAATTTCCTCTATCTAGAACCTTAATCTCAGAATCAACTACATCATTCTCCATCTTGATGAGGAATTCTATGGTCACTCTTCCCTAAAGAGGGGGGGCGTCACACAACCACATTGCCAATTATTCCTTTTGGATCACACAAAACCTAGTTTAGATGGCCTGTACTCTAGTTGGTTCCTCAACATGTTGGTCAAGAAAACCATCCTGTATACACTTCAGGAATTCCTCCTCTATGGTATTGTTACTAAACAATTGTTTCTATTATTGCTAGCTTTGCTCAGTCCATACGCAGATTAAAATTGCCTACAATTACAGCTGTACCTTTATTGCTTGCACCTCTAATTTCCTGTTTAATGCCACTCCCAATACCACTCTTATAGTTTGCGTATTTATATACAACCCCCACTAATATTTTTTCCCTCTTGGTGTTTCACACTCTACCATACAGATTCGATATCTTTTGAGCTAATATCCTTCCTCTCTATTGCACTAATGTCCACTTTAATCAGGAATGCAACTCCACTGCCTTTTCCTTTTCGTCTGTCCTTCCTAAAGACTGAATACCCAGGGATTTCCAGTTCCCACCTCTCATCACTTTGCAGCCATGTCTCCATAATCCTGACTGTATCAAACCTTTACTGCAATAAAGAGTTCTAGCACTATCCCTGGGGGTCATCCTCCACCAACTATCCCCAGTACTGGGGTTAAACCTGACATATAGAAAGAAAATGGTCCTGATTGTCAGATTCAGTCAGTCCAGACCTCAATACTGACATGTGGCAATGTTTTAGCCCAATGTCTCCACCCTTAACTAACTATATTTTGGTTAAAAATCACACAACACGAGGTTATAGTCCAACAGGTTTAATTGAGATCACAACCACCTGATGAAGGAGCAGCGCTCCGAAAGCTAGTGCTTCCAATTAAACCTGTTGGACTATAACCTGGTGTTGTGTGATTTTTAACTTTGTCCACCGGCATCTCCAAATCATGACTATATTTGGGTTCACATCTATCAGTTGAACTTCTGCTTGAAGCCAGAAAATCCCAACATGAGCAATTTCCCAATGCACAAACTGTAAAGCTGACCAATGTGTGACTTCATACACTATTTTTGCCATTTCATGTAGAAGTCTAGTTCATTTATGAACGCATAGATTAGGAGCTGAGGAGGCCTCTCAAACTCATGACCCTGCTCCACCATGCAATAGGATCGTGGCTAATCTGATTACATCACATACCCGCCTACTTCAGTAACTTTATTTAAAAGGAAGCTTTCCACCTCTGCCTTAAATATGTTCGAACACTGTCTCCACTGTGTTTTGAGGAAGAGTGTTCCAAAGACTTTCAATCCTCTATGAGAAAAAAATGCTTCTTAAAAAATACTTCTAGTTTCTGTTTTCATTGAGTGAACCCTTATTTCAAACAGTGCCAACTAATCTTAGACTCTCCTCCAAGAGGAAATGTCCTTTCCACATTTACCCATCAAGACCCCTCAGAATCAAATATGTTATTTTTTTTTACTCTTCTAACTTCCAACCGGTAACCTGTCCAACCTTTCCTCATAAGAGTAAAGTCATCACAGTCCTACTCTCTCATTAGCCAAGTTTAACCTAAGGGTGAATATACCCCAGCCAAGGGGAGAGGCTGAGAAAGAGAGTCCTGCACAGTAACCTCAGCCAGTGTTGAACTTGCACTACACTGAAAACCAGCCATCCAGCCAACTGCCTCCAATGCCAATATGTTTTTCCCTTACATAATGGGCCCAGGACAGTTCACAGTATTCCAGTTAGCATGAAAAGTACCTGGTACAGTTTTAGAAAAACCTCCTTACTTTTACAATCTATTCCCTTTGAAAAAAGACCAACATTCCACTTACCTTCCCTGTTATCCGCTGAACATGTATGCTAGCTTTTTGTGATTCATGGACAAAGAGTCCCAAATCCCTCAGTCCATAATTTTCTGCAGTCTTTCTCTATTTAAATTATATGCAACGTCTCTGTTCTTCCAACCACAATGCATAACCCCAAATTTCCCTATATCATATTTCATTTGCCAAGTTTTTGTCTATTCTATATCTCTCTGTAGACTGTTTGTGTCATCCTTATCACTTGCTTTCATATCTATTTTTGTCATCTGCAAAGTTGACTTTGAGACATTTATCTTCCTCATCCAAGTTATTAGTAACTATTGTAAATAATCATGGCCCCACCACTGATCCCTGTGGCACTCCACTGGTTATGGGTTGTCATGCTGAAAATGCCTCCCTTATCACAATTCTCTGTCTTGTATTAGTTAACCAAACCTCAATCAATGCTTATATCCTACTTCTAATATCACAGGCTCTAGCCAACCTGTTCAAGTACAACTTCAACACTGGTAACCATCCACCAATGTGAAAAGTTCACCAGGCACTTCCTGTACAGGTAAAGGACAAATTCACTCTGGCTAATTACATCCCCTAGTATCAATGGGTATCAGGGGCCAAACTCTCTGCTGGTTGGAGTCACACCTGACATATGTGAAGGTGGCTGTGGTTGTTGGAGGTCTGTCATCTCAGCACTGGGACATCTCTGCAGGAACTCCTCAGGTCCTTGGGCCCAATCATTTTCAGCTGCTTCATCAATTACTTTTCCTCCTTCACAAGGTCAGAAGTGGGAATGTTCATTGATAATTGCACCATTTACAAGTCTTCAGATGTTAACACAGTGCATGTCCAAATGCAGCAAGACCTGGACAATATCTAGGTTTGGGCTGACAAACGGCAAGTAACATTTGTGCCACATAAGAACCGAGCAATATCATCTCCAACAAGAGAGATTCAAACTGGCATTCCTTGATATCAGGGGTGATGTTTCCAAGGTATGGCACCCTGCTCCTTTTTTTTGTGACACATGCCTTTCTGCCTTGAAATTCCAGTCAGGGCTCAATCAAATATGTGGAGCTGTATCTCCATTATGACAGATGCCTCAGAGGCGGCACTGTCAGGGGAAGGCAAACTCAAAACCCTTTTTCACAAAGGTCAGATGCCCTATTCTGACACACATTTCTGAGGAAAGGTCACTCGACCCAAAACGTTAACTCTGGTTTCTCTCCACCGATGCTGCCAGACCTGCTCAGATTTTCCAGCAATTTCTGCTTTGGTTGTATTCTGAGATCGGAAGGCCCAGAATCACAGGGAACATCTGCTGTCAAATGGTAAGTACGATAATGTAAGGGGAAATACCACGGGGAGTAGGTTCCAGATTAAAAAGTACCAGCTGGTAGGTGGCAGTGGGCAAGGGGTTAGTGCCCAAGGTAGGTAGGATACTCTGCCAGATAAGTGGAAATCTAGGTAAGTAATGTGCCAATTGATAAGTAATTGGGGGGCCAGGGTAGGGTGCCAGGTGGATAGGTGGTAAGTGGGTATTTGTTAGTTGGTCGGGGCAAGTTGCTGGTGAGTAGGGTGGCAGGTAAGTAGGATGCCATGGTATTAGGTGACCGGCAATGGGGTGAAGTGTTTTGGGTGGGTAAGGCTGGGATGTTTGGCCCAGAGCAGGGTCAGCAGGAGTTGGATCCTGTGAAAGGGGTCAGTAGAGTTCCAGAGCATGTGGAAGGGGACGGTTAGGTCTGGACTGGGTGGGG
>NC_057714.1:48572294-48585466 GCF_004010195.1 Chiloscyllium plagiosum | reverse complement strand
TTGGAGCTGGGGGGGGTAAATCCGTTGCTGACTCTGAAAATTTCAAATTGGTTACTACATTTATAACAGTGATTACACATAGAAAGTACTTTCTGAAAAAATACTTTCATGAGACATGGGCATCATTGACTAAGCCAGTATTAATTGACCATCTCTAATAGACCTTGAGAATTTGGTGTTTTTTGTACAGTCAGTTCTGCTATCGCGCAATAGTTCTGATCTCGTGCAATCTCGCATTATAAGAAAACCATCTAATAGCAGCACCATTCAAACCACGTTATAACCAATACACGCTTTGAGATTATATTAATAAACATACAGATTTGGACCCCATTTACCAACTTCTCAGAAACAAAACTCGAAATGATATCACCGACCACAACAGACCAAGAAAGACCAAACGAGGCAGAACATCAATGCTTCACTGGAGGCTCACTGATGATGTTACCGAGGATGGTGGCTAAATGTCTACCAGCTCAGCCAGCAAACTTACAACCTAATCATGCTTTAAAAGCAAATGCTATAGAAACAGTGCCCACAATTTGTCAATCGTGTTATAACGAATTTGCATTGACAAAATGTTCATTATAGCAACATGACCTGTATAAAGAAATGGTCCTGAATGGATTAATGTTCATGTTACACTGGCTTTGTCCATTCTACTGAGGTGACAATCTGTGCCTAGAGACAAAGAATCCTACTGTAGCTTTCAGAGGGAGCAGAGGTCTCAGTACCAGCTCCTGATGGCCCTAGTCAATATGCCTGACTAGAACGTGGTTGCAATCATGCAATCAACCTTCTTCTCTCAGAACAGTACTTCTCCTACAGATATTCTCTAATGGTGTATATTCTACCACTAATCACAAGATAGACCCAAGACAAAAGCAAAGACAAATGAGGATTGGTGGCAGCAAAATACCTCAAACAAACCTCACCCATGATCACATACTGGGAGAGGTGGCAAATCCCATAAGGTGCCAGCATTGGCCATCCATAAAAATGTCACTAGGCCTCCTTAAACCTGAGTCCATGGAGCACTGTAAAATGGTTTTAGGGAACTGCTGCCGGTCAGGCAGCATCCAAGAGGCAGGAGAGTCAACGTTTCAAGCATAAGCTCTTCATCAGGAATGAAGAGCTTATGCTCGAAACATCAACTGTCCTACTCCTCGGATGCTACCTGACTGGCTGTGCTTTTCCAGCAACACACATTTTGACTTGATTTCCAGCATCTGCAGTCCTCACTTTCTCTGATATAAATATAAGCCTTTCTTTTTGATATGCCTTTCCTGTGCTCCAATGAGAGGTGTGGATCTCCTGGCAGCATACTGTGGGATGGCTAACACACCTCCACATTCCTTAGAGACCCTTTATCATCTCCACAGCTCCAGTGCCCAGTTGTCAATAATGAGGCGGTCAATGCCAGCTTACGGAGAACTTGAGCCAACAAACCACTCCCCTTCATCACAAGTACACTTTAGCTGGAATATGCACTATCTACTGAATGCACTGTAACAAATCACCAAGCTTCCTCTACAGTCCCTCTGCCTTCAATGATCTCTACTACCAAGAACATCAGACAGAGCAGCAACATCCCATGCAAGCTCCTATGCAAGTTATACACCATCCTGACTGAGATACATAAAGCATTTCCTTCATCATCACTGAGATTGCCTACCTGATGTGACTGTGGGAACACTATCACGTCCAGAACTGCAACAGTTCAAGAAGGTGCAGAATTCCCACCTCAGGGCAGTTAGAGATGGGTAATTGTAAACTCCACAATGCTGTGATCTCACTTCAAACCTGGTACTAGTTTAAAGCTGAGACCTAGGGACTCCTGCTACATATCACTGGGCAGTTCACGAGTGGAGCAGCTGTCCATTTCAGCAGACTGTGACCCACAGATAAGTCCTGAAGGAGACAGGAGGTAGCTGGCTATGATTAATAATCCCATATTCAGGCAAGCTCCTGACTCATCTACCCACCCACTAGCCTGCCCATCTATTATATGCCACCATATTCACATTTCCATGCTGCCCATCTGCCACCCTGCCCATCTGTTGACCCAACCTATCCCCTAATTCACTTACCTTACACATCTTCCTTCTTTCTGTAGCCTTTCAAAGCAGCTCTAGGGCAGTTAAACTCTTAGCCTCCTGGAAAACAGCAGCTGATGCTGCAAAAAGGCAGTGGCCTGGTTGTTATACAAGTTTCCTGCGCCGCTCTTGAGGGTTCCTGTGCTTAGATGATTCTTAAGGATCCTTCACTAAATGATCACTCAGAACACCAAAGGCTCGTTAATGTGTACATTTATTGTCTGATGAGGGCCAGAAATAGAGTTTCTGAACCTGACCAGGAGATCTAGACTCAAGTTTGAAACAGTGAAGCAGATCAGCCACAACTCTCCTGGTTACTATCCTGTAATTTGCTCTAAGTGGCTGTGTGTATATGTACAGGAGGCGACTGAGGATACAGTAATGGGAGGCCTTCTTTGGTTAAATGGTTTATTTATTGATGCTTGTGGCCTAAGTTTAATCTGAACATAATTGAGCAGGAAACCAGAAGGTGCTGGGATCAGGTGGAATTGTACCTCAGTGGATGTCAGTGGTAGGAAAAAAAGCAGAAGGTTTGTAAAGCAAATGAAGATTTATCAACCAGCAGTCAACAAAATTTACAATCTGACTGTGAGTAGTCAGATTTTGTTTTCAAATAGGTTAAATCTTGCTGCTTTTCAGGAAGGTTTGACACCATTTGACTTAGATGATGATTATAAATATTACCTGCTCTTTAAATGAAAATATTGAGTATTTACAGTAATATTCAGTCACAATATTATAGCCTTTGGAAGCTAAAGCATTCTTACAGCATTTGTGCATTCTCTATCGCACAATGCTCTGTCTCTCTTTAAACATGTGGACATGTTCTGAAGAGTTAATTTTTAAAACAACCATCTGCTATATTTTGTAACACCTCTTATTTATCTCTAACCTCAAAGTAAGTCAGTTTCGTAACTGCTTTTACCAGCCTTTCTAATACTCTGAGCCTGAAACTACTTGTCACATGTCTTTTCTTACACAATGGAACAGTGGCTTGTTCAGTGAAAATGAATTCTTTCAGTTGCTGAAGTGTCTTCATTCAGTAAATGCACCAAGAGTCGAGAGCTCTGGTATGCTCTCTGACCTCATCACATTGGTTATTGGACAGCTTTTGCTTGTCATCCGACCCACAGCCTACATGAGGAGGAAGTGGTTTACAGAGCGGCAGATTAAAGCATTACATCAACTTCTAGTCGTCACTGCTGGTTCCAATTCCTTGGTTTTAGACGAACTCGGAAAATACCATTAGTATGTCACATTGTTCGGGCATCACTTTCCGATCATTAAAGAAAATAATAATGTCTTCTGTCTATTCACTCATATGTAATCACAAACCGAGCTGCCCACTGGCAGCACAGAAAGTTATTAATCACTGGTTCCATGCATAGTGAGGTTTTACACAGATAGTTATCACTTTTCATTATTCCATTCTAAACCGTCTTTTATCAAAAATAACCTCTAACCATTTCATAACCAATGTACTTTTTCTTTCCCTGCTTCTGAGAAACAGTTTCTCGTCACTCACTTGCTCAAAATGCTACCTAGTTGAACTACCTAAAAGATATTGCTGAACAATGGTCACACACATACACTGCTTGAGCACATTCATTGTGTTGACTGACATTCTATCTTCCTCAGCACTGCTGGGTAGGATTCATCAAATTGCGGATACACTGAGATTCAAAGGACCCTGGGGCAGTGAATAATTCCAACCTGAGCAAATGAGGGGATTGAGAGAACACCACTTTCCCCTGGTCCACATTAAAGTAATTTCCTATCAGGCTATTGGGAGATGACCTGGACACTGGCTTTGGAAAGAACCCAGTATTACCAAGTAAATCAGTTTTTTTATGGCATTAGGGAGTAGTGAAAATACTACTTTCCATCTATGTTGAATATTGCAATATAATGAGAAGTAGTGAATATGAATCGAGGGAATAGGAACAGGAGAAGACCATGTGGCCTGTTGAACCTGCTCCACTATTCAATATGATCTTGGCCTTTAATTCCACTTTCCACCCACGCTTCGTATTATTTAATTTTCTGAGAAACCAAAAATCTGTCTATTTCAGCTTTCCCTACAAGTAATGATGGAACATCTACAGCCCTCTGTGATAGAGAATTCCAAAATTTATCACCTTTTTGAGTGAAGACTTTTCTCTCATCTCAGTGCTAAATGAATGACTTGTCCTCTTGATTCTAAGCCTCTTGTTCGAGATTCCCCAGTCAGGTAAAGCAAGTGGAGTGGTGGGCGGGGAGGTATGGAAGGCTTTCATGGGACCTGGAAAAGCAGGAAATGTAATAAAGTAATTTACATAAGTAAGAAATAAGCATTTGTAGTTCAAATGGCAATTTTAGACAAGGAGATTAAGTCAATGGTGTGGTACTGGCAAGTCAGCGTGCCCTGGCAGGATCTCACTTATTATACACTTGCATGTCATGACACTCGTGGTATCACAGAATCACAACATTTATTACTGCACAGAATGAGGCCATTCATGGAATCCCTACACTGTCTGGAATGACCCTTCAAAGGGCATCCCATAAACCCAACTTCCTACCCTATAACTGTATATTTCCCATGGCTAATCCACCCAGCCTGCACAACCCTGGACACTATAGGCCAAGCCACCTAACATGTACAACTTTGGACTGTGGGAGGAAACCAGAGCACCCGGAGGAAACCCACGCAGACACGGGGAGAACGTGCAAACTCCACACAGACAGTTGCCAGAGGCTGGAATTGAACCCAGGTCCCTGGCACTGTGAGGCTAACCACTGACTTACCATGCCATCCATTCAGCCCATCATGCTCTTCAAATTAATAATATCTACGTTAAAACATTTAGAAAGTAAGCCCAAGTGTCAAGATACAGTGAGCAGAGATCATGAAACTGATGACATTGTGTTCATGGTCATTTAAAGACAGCATGGAACAGCCAGTTTTGCGCAGTCATGTCTGAGGACAGCAGGACTCTCCGTTGATCTCCAAAGTACAGGCAAAAGGAGTAGGAGATTGGCAGTTTGCATAGGGTCTCAGTCACGTTGAACATAGGCCAGATTGGGGAATAGGGGAAGAAAGATAAGGGGAAGAAGTCAGAGAGTGGAGTTCAGGGTATGGAAGAGTGAAATTAGAAGGACCTTGTGGCCTGAGTGTGGCTGGGCAGAGGGGGTTTGTGGAGACAGTCAATTGAGGTAAGAAAATGAGATGCCTAAAAGAGGGGCTGTCAGTAACTGTCCACATTGAGGTCTATCTCGTGTTGTTTGGCAGAGCGAAGTTACACAGTCATTGGGGTTGGGGTTGATTTGGAAGGGAGACAGGTTTAGTCTAAACTCCAAGAATGATACTGGAAAGATCTGGGATCAGAGGTGAAAATTGATCGGATAGGTATAGATCAGCAGGGAGAGATGGCCTTTCCAATTGGAGGATGACTGTCTGGGGAATTGGGGAGGTTGAAGACTGGACACTGGCTTAGGTTAGGAGAGTGACAGGGATAAGTCTGACAGTGACAGGAAGGTGTAAGCCAACAGGTCCTAACACAAACCTGACATATACCACCTTGTCAGATTGTCTCCAAACTCACTGTTGCTGCCAGGAATTGAGATCGAAGTGAGAGGAACCTAATGTGAGGTAGTAAAGCTTTGACTGTAGACAATGGAAGAAGTTGATGGGTGCAGTGCCAACAACACTCAAGAAGCCTACGTCACTCAGACAAGTCAGTTCACCTGATTGGTTGCACCACCACCTTCAATACTTCCCTGTCTCCTTCCACCACCAATACATGGTGCCAGCCCTACAGTTACTGCGCAAGCTCCTTTGTGTGCACCTTCCAAACTCAAGTCCCCTACCACCTAAAAGAAAAATGGCATCTGATCTATGGGAAGACCATAGAAAGTAAATAGGAGCAGAAGTAGACCACTCAGCCCTTCAAGTCTGTTCCACCCATGGCTGATCATCCAACTCAATATCTTTTCCTGCTTTCATGTCACTTTGATCCCATTAACCCTAAGAATTATATCCGATTTTTTTCTTGAATGAATTCAATGTTTGGCTTCAACCACATTCCATGGCAGAGAATTTTGCAGACTCTACAGGTGAAGAAAGGTCTTCCCCATCTCAGACCGAAATTGCCTATCCCCAAACTTAGGCTGTGAGTCCTAGTTCTGGACTCCCAGAGCATCCGGAACATGCTTCCTGCCTTTACCCTTGCTAGTCCTGTTAGAATTGTGCGGGTTTCTATGAGATTCCCCAATAAATATTTGGTCACCCTGTTACAGGAAGGATGTTATTAAGCTGGAAAGAGTGCAAAAAATATGTACATGGATGTAACCAAAACCGAAGAGTTTGAGTTATTAGGAGAGGCTGGATAGGCTCCGACCTTTTTTTACCCTGGAGTGTATGAAGCTGAGGGGTGACCTTATAGAAGTTTATAAAATCATGAAGGGCATAGACAGGGTGAATAGCCAACGTCTTGACCCCCAGGATCGGGGAGTCCAAAACTAGAGGGCATTGGTTTAAGGTGAAAGGGACAAGATTTAAAAGGGACCCGAGGAGCGATTTTTTCACACAGAGAGTGGTGCATATATGGAACAAACTGCCAGAAGAAGTGGTAGAAGCAGGTACATTGACAATATTTGAAAGGCAGTTGGGTAGGTACATGGGTAGGTACATGGGTAGGTACATGGGTAGGTACATGGGTAGGTACATGGGTAGGAAGGATTTAGAGTGAAATGGACTAAATGCAGGTAAATGGGACTAGTTCAGTTTAGGAAACGTGGTCAGATGGACGAGTTGGGCTGAAGGACCTGTTTCCATGCTGTATTCCTCTGTGACTCTGTATTCCTAGCCAATCCAATCGCTCTTCATACTTCTGTCTTGCCATTCCAAGAATCTGTCTGGTAAACCTTCACTGCATTCCCTCTATAGCCAGAATATCTTTTCTCAAGTAAGGAGATCAAAACTGCACAAAATACTCCAGGTGTGGTTTCACCAAGGTCTTTGCAACAGGATATCCCTGCTCTATGCTCAAATCCTCTCGTCATGAAGGTCAGATTACCATTTACCTTCATCACTGCCTGCTGCACCATGACTTGCAAGCACCATTCCAACCCACACTCCATCCCAACATGGAACAACTTTCTAACAACACTGCAAACACTCAAGAAACTGTCTCACCATCACCCAATCAGGCAATAAAGAATAAACAATAAATGCTGGCCAAGCCTACTTCCTGCAAACAATTATTTAAAACATTGAGAGTAACTTCCTGGATCAAACCCTGAACAACTGAAGAGCCTTCTTTCTTTGTTTGTAATTTTGGTGGTGTTGATGAAAATTGTCTCATCACATCTTTACATCGAAAATATATTTAAAGGCCACTCACCACAACCTTCTCAAGGGCAATTAGGGATGGGTAACAAGTACTGGCTGAGATGTCAAGGGAACGAGAAGGTAAGGCTTTTGGTAGTCAATAACTGACTGTTGGTGCAACACCAGCAGCAGACAAGTCTCATTCATCCAGAGAAGGTATCACACACAATGGCAATTGTATGGGTATGCATTCCCAGTTCTCATAGCAGATGTTAAAGAGGCAATTCTTGAGAAGACTGAGACTTCCTTTACTGGAACATAGGGGATTGTACAAGCAAGACCAACCAAGATCATGTAAGAGCTCCAGATGTGAGGACTTGACAGGTTTCCCATGTTAGTGACTCTCAAGGTGATTCCAGCACTCCTTTTTTTGGATTCAGGACTGGTGTTTTCTGTGGCTCCATTCTTTATAAATTACAGGCGGTCACACACAGTAATACACAGGAGTTTGCCAATGCCCACATCGATTATGCAAACAAATTCATCAATTACTCGACAGATAAGGCCAAATGGGCTTTGGGCCACTATACATTTCCCAATAATGCCAAGGGTCATCAACTGCTCTATGTGGACCAGCCAGCAGCATAAGTGATTCAGAAAGGCATTCACGCTCTCAATGTGCAATTGGTCAGTGACCACAGGCACTGAGTCACGCACATCTGTTTATTTCCCATGGGGCTCTCATGATGCTTTCACTTTATGCAACTTATTGCATTAACCAGAATCTGAATTGGGCCATCCACGTAAAATGCTGTGGCTACAAGAACACGTCAGACGCTAAGTACACTGTTGTGAGTAATTCACTTCCTGACTCCCCAAGTCCACCATCCACAAGGCATAAGTAAGGAGTATGATGGAATACTCCTCACTTGTCTGGATGGGTGCAACTCCAATAACACTGAAGAAGCTTGACACCAACCAAGACAAAGCAGCCTGCTTGATTGGCACCACATCCACAAGCACCCATTCCCTCACCAATGACACTCAGTAGCAGCAGAGTGTACTCTCTCGAAGATACACTGCAGACATTCACCAAATATCATTAGACAGCACCTTCTGAACTGATGACCACTTCCATCTAGAAGAACAAGGGCAGCAAAACAATAAAAACACCAGAATCTGCAAGTTCCCCTCCAAGCCACTCATCATCCTGACTCAGTTAAATATTGCCGTTCCTTCAGTCACTGTGTCAAAACCCTGGAATTTTCTCCCTGACAATATTATGGTTGTACTACACCACATGGACTACAGCACTTCAAGATGTGATTCATGACCCATCTTCTCAAGGGTATTCAAGGGATGGGTAATAAATGCTGGATCAGCCACCGATGCCCACATCCCATGAATGAATGAAACATTTCAGAGGTCCCATAGCATTTAAAGGCCCCAGCTCAGGTTGATAGCTGAATCCTGGTTGACATCTGAGGTACACCCAGTGCTTCTGAGCACAGCGGAAGAGATACACAATGTACTTCACTCCTCCACCAAATCCATACTTAAAAGAATGATTCATTTGTTGAAAATGAATTTCAGTTGCCTTGATGGATCTGAAGGAGCTGTACATCACAGAGGGTATTAGAAACTGTCTTGGTGCACTATATGATACACAATTTGACGGTGCAACTCAGAGAGTGTTTCAATAAGAAGAGGAGCAGCACTCCTCCTCAAATAAAGATCGGTGATTGCCCTGGGGAGAAGCATTGACATGTGTACACTAATTCAGCCAGGTCATTAACTGAGATTAAGGCTTATATCCAGAAGTGCTCTTACATACGACAGGACAGTTTTTTCCTGCCTCTACCACCAAATAACCAGGAAACTTCCCAGGCAGTCTCCCATTTCAAGTACGAAGCAGGCCCTGTATCTGCTTAGTTTCTGAGATCAGCTGACAGCAAATGTTTTTCAGACTACTATGGCCGTAGGCCTGAGATTCGGGCTAAGCTTCAATGTTGGCGATAAGCACAACGAGCTTGAATCTGAATCTAAGCCATATTGTATATCAGGAGTTTAAAAGCTCAGTCCATGGAATGAAGCTGCCTGCTTGTTGATTTGATATGACCTGCTGAGCAATTCCCCACTAAGCAAACATTGCTTCAAAAGACTCCTTCTCAGAAATAGCTTATGTGCCAGCAGGAAGTGAAAGCATCATAGAGCTTGCATTCCCGGGTCTCACAGCAGGAGTGCAGTGAGCTGACACCTGCTTCCAGCTCCCAACATCACTGCTGTCCCTCTGCAATCAGGATCTGCAGTTAATGGTTTCCGGGGGCAGATGATGACTGCAGGAGACAGCAACATTGCTGAGAGAGAGAGAGGTGCATGGCAAGCCACTGAAAACAGGGCACAGCTAGTCATCTGCACTAAAGTCAATTTTAGTATCTTTTTTTATGGGGTCATTTTCAAAGCCAACACTTCCTGGACTTGTTTCCCAATTTTATTTTCCATAAGTGAGTTGCTAATAGATGTGTTGAAAGTTATATTTTCTCTTAAATTTGCTCAATAACAATTTGCATTGATACGAATAAACCGTCCTAAAGGTTCTACACAGGAAAAATGATCAAACAAGCATCAACATTGAGACACAGAGGAGGGACTAGTGGAAAAACTGGGGAGGTGAAGGTTTAGTGGTATTGTCACTGGGCTAGTTATACAGAGATCCAGAACACATTCAGCAGACCTATGTTCAAATCACACTAAGTGGTAGAATTTAAATCTTAAAAAGTCAGATAATAACCTAGAAACATTATTGATTACAGTTAAAAACTGAACTGGTTCACTAGTGTCCTTTTGGGAAGAAAAATTGATGTCCTACTAGAAAGTTCTTCCAACCCTGAACATTAATGATGCTGCAGACACTCACTGTACAGCCTCCTGGTCTCACAGGCTAGAAGGATGACATTGCAACATGACCTATGCACTGGTCTGTCAGATGATCATCGCTTTTTCCATATTCATTCATGGGACGAGAGCAGTACTGGCTAGGTCTGCATTTATTGCCCAGAGGGCAGTTAAGAGTCACCACATTGCTGTGGATGTGGAGGCACATGTAGGCCAGACCAGGTAAAGATGGCAGTTTCCTTCCCTGAAGGACATTAATGAACCTGATGGGTTTTCCCAACAATGGATTCAGTGTTAACATTAGACTCTTAATCCCATTTTTAAAAAAAAATTATTGAATGCAACTTCCACCATCTGCAATAGTGGGATTTGAACCCAGATCACCAGAAGATTCACCAGTGTCCTTTCAGGATGGAAAATGCTGACCTACATGTGACTCCTGACCTAGAGCATGCAGTTGACTCCTAACTGTCCTCTAGGCAATTAGGGATGGGTGATAAATGTTGAACTTGCCAGTGATGCCAACATCCTGTGAGGAATTAAAAAAAATTGGAGGAGGCAGGTTCATTCGAGATGGTGGTTTTTATTTAAATGATGGGCAGGGTACAGGGCAAAAGCAGGACATTGACATGTAATTAAAGACAGTCAATGCAGAGAAACAATGGGCCAAATGGCCTCTTTCCAAACCACAACAATTCTCTGATTCTGGGAAGTGCATTGATAGATCCTTATGATGAGAGAGATAAATGCAAGATTTTTTTTTTCTTTGTAAGGTATGAACTTTTGAACTTTTTAAATTGTTGAAGGGCTTTATGACTCAGGAGTAACCTCACATTGCTGTCATGTAGCTACTTCGCACAACGTATAAATTGCCACAGTGTGGCCAGAAGTCGAGGATTTTTCAATTGATAGATTTCTGGGAATATGTAACCGTAACATTTGTTGATTTTACTTTCTCTTCAACCAGTCTATCTTGAATCCTAACTTAGATTTGGGTTTAAATGCAAATCACAGTAGATGATAGCAGTGATGGAATCAATTGCCTAGAAAATTGTGGCCTTAGTGAAGATCAAAAAACAGACCTGAAATCATTTGGATAAAAAGAACTCAAACAAAATCACTTTTCCATAAAAATCATCAACAATGGATTCAGGGTTAACATTGGACTTTAAAACGGGGGTGGCCAGAAGAGACACAGAGTTGAACAGCTTCTGTGAAGGAAAAATTTCTAAACAGAAAACTCCTGCAGAGAAACCACCCAAAAAGCTTTTTACAGTCAGTAATAGGAGAAACAAACTTTTGAGGGAAACAGTAAAAGGGGTAACGGCCTATTAGCAACTAAAGAGTTTAGACTGGTTCAGCGCCTCTGAAAAGAGGCTGAATTACCAGATTCCCAAAGCAGATTCTATCCCTTGGAGGCAAAACCAACAACTGAGACATGGATAGAGCAGGGACAGGAATGGTTGTTGCAAGTTCCAGGATTTAGACAGGTGGTCAAGGACAGTATTACAATTGCAGAAAGGATATTTGGGGACTTGTCAACTGAGGTAGTATGGGCTGAGGTTAGAAACAGGAAAGGAGAGGTCACCCTGTTGGGAGTTTTCTATCGGCCTCCCTTTAGTTCCATGGATGTATAGGAAAGGATAGCAAAGATGATTCTCGATAGGAGTGAGAGAGACAGGGTAGTTGTCATGGGGGACTTCAACTTTCCAAATATTGACTGGGAACACTATAGCACGAGTACCATAGATGGGTCAGTTTTTGTCCAGTGTGTGCAGGAGGACTTCCTGACAGGCCAACAAGGGGCGAAGCCACATTAGATGTGGTACTGGGTAATGAGCCCAGCCAGGTGTTAGACTTGGAAGTAGGTGAGCACTTTGGTGATAGCGATCACAATTCTGTTATTGTTACTTTAGTGATAGAAAGGGATAGGTGTATACCACTGAGCAAGAGCTACAGCTGGGGGAAAGGCAATTACGATGCGATTAGGGAAGATTTAGGAAGCATAGGATGGGGAAGGAAACTGCAGGGGATGGGCACATTAGAAATGTGGAGCTTATTCAAGAAAAAGCTCTTGTGTGTCCTAGATAAGTATGTACCTGTCAGGCAGGGAGGAAGCTGTAGAGCGCGGGAGCCGTGGTTTATGAAGGAAGTGGAATCTCTGGTCAAGAGGAAGAAGAAGGCTTATGTTAGTATGAGATGTGAAGACTCAGTTAGAGCACTTAAGGGTTACAAGGTAGCCAGAAAAGACCTCAAGAGAGAGCTCAGAAGAGCCAGGAGGAGACGTGAGAAGTTGTTGGCGGATAGGATCAGGGTAAACCCTAAGGCTTTCTATAGGTATTTAAGGGACAAAAGAATGACGAGAGTAAGATTAGGGCCAATCAAGGATAGTAGTGGGAAGTTGTGTGTGGAGTCAGAGGAGATAGGGGAAGCACTAAATGAATATTTTTTGACAGTATTCACTCTAGAAAATGACAATGTTGTCGAGGAGAATACTGAGATACAGGCTACTAGACTAGGTGGGATTGAAGTTCACAAGGAAGAGGTATTAGAAATCCTGCAGAGTGTGAAAATAAATAAGTCCCCTGGCCGGATGGGATTTATCCCATGATGCTCTGGGAAGCCAAGAAGGAGATTGCCGAGCCTTTGGCATTGATCTTTAAATCGTCATTGTCTACAGGAATAGTGCCAGAAGACTGGAGGATAGCAAATGTGGTTCACCTGTTCAAGAAGGAGAGTAGAGACAACCCTGGTAATTATAGACCAGTGAGCCTTACTTCAATTGTTGGTAAAGTGTTGGAAAAGGTTATAAGAGAGAGGATTTATAATCATCTAGAAAAGAATAATTTGATTAGGGATAGTCAGCACGG
>NC_057714.1:48569359-48571443 GCF_004010195.1 Chiloscyllium plagiosum | reverse complement strand
TGGGCTAATGGTAAGATTCTTGGTAGTGTAGATGAGCAGAGAGATCTCGGTGTCCATGTACACAGATCTTTGAAAGTTGCCACCCAGGTTGATAGGGCTGTTAAGAAGGCATACAGTGTTTTAGCTTTTATTAATAGAGGGATTGAGTTCCAGAACCATGAGGTTATGCTGCAGCTGTACAAAACTCTGGGGCAGCCGCACTTGGAGTATTGTGTACAGTTCTGGCCAATGCATTATAAGAAGGAAGTGGAAGCTTTGGAAAGGGTGCAGAGGAGATTTACTAGGATGTTGCCTGGTACGGAAGGAAGGTCTTACGAGGAAAGGCTGAGGGACTTGAGATTGTTTTCGTTAGAGAGAAGAAGGTTGAGAAGTGACTTAATAGATACATATAAGATAATCAGAGGGTTAGATGGGGTGGACAGGGAGAGCCTTTTTCCAAGTATGGTGACGGCGAGCACGAGGGGGCATAGCTTTAAATTGAGGGGTGATAGATATAGGTCAGAGGTAGTTTCTTTACTCAGAGAGTAGTAAGGGTATGGAATACTTTGCCTGCAACAGTAGTAGATTCGCCAACTTTAAGTACATTTAAGTCATCATTGGGCAAGCATATGGATGTACATGGGATAGTGTAGATTAGATGGGCTGCAGATTAGTATGACAGGTCGGTGCAACATCGAAGACTGAAGGGCCTGTATTGCGCTGTAATGTTCTATGTTCTATATATACGCCAGGAAGCAGAGTTCAAATTTTGGCAGTCATTTAGCAGCTTTAGACTACTTACTCGCTGCCAAAATTGTCACCAGCAAGTTAAGACATTCTTCAGAAACATTGATTGATTGAAAAAAATCAGGAGGATGAATTGTTTCTTGGAATTCAGAATTTCACAGCCCTAACAGTGACTTTAGTTAAATATTTACCAATTCAACAGTTTGGGAGATAAACACAAGTTTTCTTCTGTAATTAAGACGGTTTATTGCATGTAGTTGTTAAAAGACAGCATCAGAGACTGGGGAAAAGAGGATGAATTTGATCAGATGATGTCAAATTTGTTGCAAAAATACCTCAGAAGAAGAGAAATCTATGGAAGCGTTTATTTTATTAATTCAGGTAGTGTGAATATTGTTAGTTGAGCCATCATTTATTGTCCTTGAGAAAGCAGTGGTGAGCTGCTTTCTTGAACCATTGGAGTCCATGTGGTGTAGGTACTGTTATGTAGAGAATTCCATGATTTCAGCCTCACCATGGACATTTTAAATACTGCCAAAAAAACAATGAATCTTATTGTTTGAAGCCATGTTGAGAAAGCTACTACCCAAAGATCTTTGGTCATCTTTCAGCCATCTTAGAAAAGGAATAGCTTTGTTCATCTCTAGGAAAACATCATATTGGTAAAGGAAAACAAAAGTTTAAATTTTACACAGCATTTAGAACAGAAGAAACATCAACAGCTTTCAGTTTTCATAGGAGAACAGTAATAGTTATAACAACAAATGTCTGATAACATGAGTGATCAATGAAAGAATACAATAAGTCAACTGAATGAGTGTAGGAGAAAGTGAGGACTGCAGATGCTGGAGATCAGAGCTGAAAATGTGTTGCTGGAAAAGCGCAGCAGGTAGGGCAGCATCCAAGGAGCAGGAGGCTGAAAATGTGTTGTTGATTTTAACCTACTGCGAATCCTCTTGCAAGGATGCCTTCCTAGAAGAAGCTCTCTTCCTCCCTCGACAGGCCTCCTTCTTCAAAGACCGCAATTTCCCCCCAGACGTGATCGACAATGCCCTCCACCGCATCTCCTCCACTTCCCGCTCCTCCGCCCTTGAGTCCCGCCCCTCCAATCGCCACCAGGACAGAACCCCATTGGTCCTTACCTACCACCCCACCAACCTCCACATACATTGTATCATCCGTCGTCATTTCCGCCACCTCCAAATGGACCCCACCACCAGGGACATATTTCCCTCCCTCCCCTATCAGCATTCCGAAAAGACCACTCCCTCCGTGACTCCCTTGTCAGGTCCACACCCCCCACCAACCCAACCTCCACTCCCGGCACCTTCCCCTGCAACCGCAAGAAATGCAAAACC
>NC_057714.1:48528164-48569147 GCF_004010195.1 Chiloscyllium plagiosum | reverse complement strand
CCTTCCTAACCTGCAATCTTCTTCCTGACCTCTCTGCCCCCACCCCCACTCCGGCCTATCACCCTCACCTTGACCTCCTTCCACCTATCGCATTTCCAATGCCCCTCCCCCAAGTCCCTCCTCCCTACCTTTTATCTTAGCCTGCTGGACACACTTTCCTCATTCCTGAAGAAGGGGTCATGCTCGAAATGTCGATTCTCCTGCTCCTTGGATGCTGCCTGACTTGCTGCGCTTTTCCAGCAACACATTTTCAGCTCTGAATGAGTGTAGGACAAGGAGATCAAATTTTTAACATTCAGTACCTCAATCAAGAAAATAATCAACAACTTCAAGTACCTATTGAACATTAGGCAATGCAACAAACTGAATCAGTACCAACCTTTCCATCAGAGAAATTCAAGCTCTCAGCTCTATTAGGTAGATCAGCAATTTATCAAACGTGGAAAGTATCATTTGTAAGATGTCAAACAGTTTCAGATTGGAGACCAAATCAAATGCCGAACACGTTAGCACACTTTGGTACTACACAAGAACCGTATCAGATGATGTCACGTAGACAAGAGATCAATCAGAAACAAATTATTTTTGACAATCTCATAAAAGCTTTTCATCAATAGTTTACTTCAAGAACAAATAAGGCACTGGAAAAATTATAAATGCAATTGCAGAATACTTCCATGAGTTCTACAGATAGCTTCATTAACATCCTGTGTATGCTTTCTGAAGTATGCAACAAGAGAAACTTACAACAAGTGCTCATTTATAACAGAACTATCATCAAAGTCTTTGATAAATCAGCCACTGAACTTTTTCAATGGATGATCTAGCTCTAGGGTGAGCAGCCCAAATAGCAGTGGATACAGTGTCTAGAAATTTGTTCAAGAGGTATTATTCAGCAAAGTTTCCATTTAATGCAGAATACTCCACAGAGAATGTTGATTATTTAAAGTACAATAGAGCATTCAACCCAGATGAGAACAGCCTGAAAAGTATACTGTTGATGACAACTTCAACATGAAATCCTAAACAATCTAATACTGCAGTATCTTAGCACAGATTTGATTCCAAAACCTCACATCAGTGGCGCCAAAACTGTTCAGCCTACATCAACAATATATTCATGGCAGGAAAGAAGTCACTGTTCGAAGATGTGCTACAGTAACTCACAAAGAATAAAGATAAATTGTTTCGAAGCCAACACATTCACGCCTTGGAACAGAACCTTGAAGAACAGGACAATGAACAAGTTTCTGTACATAATGAACAATTAACTATCAGCAAACATCATCAGTCTTTTCACAGAGAAGTAACACCATTACTTGATCAGGTGCTAATGATTCTTAGAATTTCATCAATACAAGATCCGACAGCAAGTATCAGCTCTTCCGTCTATATGGTCAGGCTGCCAAATCAATTAAATCTCTGATCTTACAGAGGCCAGCAGAGGAAAAGAAATGAAAAAAATGTTCAACCACTTTACCTCAAGAGCTTCCTTACCTTGTAATAGACTTTCCTTGTGCACCTATCAATGCTGATAAATCAATTAGGGAAGGATGGCAAGATAAAGAAAAGATATACAGTAAAGTTGTAAAAAGAAGCAATCTAAGTCATTAATTTAAAGGTATTTATAAATGTTAATCAATATTTATGATGGGGAGGTGTGACAAAAGCTTTGGAGGGGGTGTAGTAGAAGGGCTTAGGACTCGGAAGCAATATTATGGTTATGTCAAGGAGCTTTCCTACGAGGCATAAATACCACAGTGTGGGCGGAGTTAGATCGATAGATTGATAGAGTTCATGGAATAGAGTCTTAACAATGAAATGATAAGAGTTTGGTATTTCTAAGAACATCACATCTAGTTGTATTTAGTATTAATATGCAATAACAGAACACTTCAGAAGGCTAAGCTTGAAGACAATTCTTGACCTTGCTTGCTCTTCAACCAGTTTGTCTTGAACACAAACTCTTAGATGTGAGAATAAAATTAAATTACAAAAGCCTTTTTTCTGACACAAGTTTGACAGGAAAAGCAAAGTAATTTATAAAGTAAGATTCTATTAATGTGGGTTTATGAAAATATGGCTTAATTAAGCAGCTACCTGGCTACTTACTGCTTCAAAGACAGATCCACTCCCCTCGTCATCTTTAACAAGAACAGAAGCAATGTCTTAAAAACTGAGCTGATTGCATAGTATCTCTGGGGAGAAACCTATGGAAGGTGTATCAGATCTGGTGAGGAGAAGGGACTGTTGGGTCTGGTGGGTCATGGGAATTGTAGGATCCAATGGAGAGGGGGTTTGTCAGGTTTGGTGTTGGAATGGGCGTGGTCCGGGGGTGGGGATGGGGTGGAATGGTCATCCGGATGGTTGTCAGGGGTTTAAACATCTAAGAGGTCAGCAGGAAGTATAGTTGGGAAATTAGTGGGAATTTGGTGCGTAATAGTTCCCCTTGAGTTAGACGAGACTTATAATTTTCCAGTGTTTCCTTGGAATCTAACTTTCCCCGGTTGTCTCACACATTAAGTTCACTTCCTCTGTCAGTTGTTGTGTCAATGATTAATTTGAAACAATTTCCAAATGGTTGTGATTTAGCAATTAGTCTGCAACTTTCTATTTGTTAAATTCATTGTGCAAGTTTGTAGGTAATCACCTCTCCAGTTCCCTGTTATTGTACTGTTTATGAACCATATTTTCATTCACCTCTGTCAGGATGTTAAACAGTAAGAAGTAGCAGCCAGCTCTCATGCCCCTTTTCTAATTAGTAAATGATTCAAACATCACCTGATGTGTCTTCACTGCAAGCAAAACAATGCCTAATAAATTGATTCACACAATGAATATTCATAAGTTATTGTAAGCGAAAGAAAGGTTGGAATTCTGCTGCTCACTTTGTAATGCATTAGTTTTTTGTGTGTGGGCAATATTCCTTTATGAAATATCATCAAAATCACTTGGGAATTTCCTTGATGCTGTTCCTATTCTGTCACCGCACCATCATCAGAGGTGCACTAAAACATCAGAATCAATAATTGGTTTTGTTGAGTTCATAAGTTCCACGCTTGTTGGTCTTATCTAAGAGAAATGAGCTGTTGAGCAATATATAGGAGAAGATTTGGCCTCACAATTCATTGTGTCCATGTATATACAGGCTGTCCAGTACACATAAAGTGATGTCCCTTTCCTCTCTATCTTATCAACTACTGGTGCTGCACAACATGAATAAACAGCTGGACAAATTGGTTCAAATGGTTTTGACTTATTTTCCATGCACATGATGAAGAGTTCTTGTGAGGACCACGCAGGACTTCCATATCAATAGCAATGCCACATCCATATGGTCAATTGGCATTCACCACTCTATTCACCAATGTGCCACATTTGCACTACAGCACTATATCGTAGTGATTTACAACAGCTACAGTCATGTGAATCATTATTTGTTGAACATACAAACTCAGAAATTCATATTGCTAAATTTGGTTTAAAGCTCTGTCAAAATTGCCCTGGGATCCTCTTCAGGCTCAGTCCTGACCAAATTTTCCATGGCTTTCCACAAGAAGCTTATATTTTATGGAATGATGCCATCATACCCCTTCCATATTTCCAATGTGGAGATGATACATTTGCTACATTGGACTCCACAGCTGCAGATACAAATTCCTTCCATGTTTTAATGAGCTTCATTCTGCTCTCAAAGTCACCTTTGAAATGGAGCAGTCAAATGAGTTTCCTTGCTTCAACATCCTAGATGAGAAACATGCCAAGGGAGCTCCATACTACTGTCTACTATATGCCAACCCTCACTGGTCAATATACCTGTTGGATTCCTACAGTTCCACACACTATAAGACTGGTCTTATTGGCTAATCACTAAATAGGGCCCAAGACATTTGCGCAATAGGTAAAACAAGCTGTTTCACCCTGTTACTATACAACAGCAACACAGGTCATGCAATACACCCTGTAACTTATTTTTTGATATGCAGAGCTCTGAACTGCATGCACAGCAGTGACTTCCAAAACCAGGAGTAAATGTATTGGCACGCAGATCAAAATGTGCAGAACCTTGGAGGAGCCTCATAAAATGACCATTCAGCTTAGAGGAAACACTGGAGTTGGATTCAAATCACTAAAGTAGTAGACAGAACTTTAATATCATCATCATAAGAATGAAAGTTAGAATTGTTTTGATGTGAAGGGCTTCTAGGAGATGGAATGGTCCATCTGAGATGACACCACCAAGTCAGAAAGACATTTTGCCTATCACTTAAATTGACAATGTGATATATGAGTTTCAGTTCCTGTGTGATGCTCAGTTTATAGGTCAGACATCCCAAAGATTGACAAATCATATGAAATAGCATGTCCCTTTAGCAGTTCACAATGGGCAAGGTCTCCCATAAGCAAGCACCAACACTTATAAAGTGCAAAACACTGTCAAACATTAGGTGTGATTCTGCTACTGGATAATATTTGCGAAATAATTCAAAGCATGTTAAGCATGATGTTGACATCCAAATTAAGACTGACAGCTCAAAGTGTGGTGTGTGTACATACTGGTAGCTACATGTCTAATACACAAGGTACTGTTGTTTGCAGACAGAAAGGACAGATGCACACATTATACCTGTTCCAACTGAAACAAAATTGGTGACATTTTATAGCTCATTCCTTGACCAATCAGAGACACCCCACTGGGTTGAAATTTAAATAGAGCTTCATTAACTGTCAGATATTGTTTAACTGATGCATTCTCCAGGTCAGATTCCACTTGTCAATCAATGAGTACTCTTTTCCCACACAAGATAAAGTGGATTACCCTTTACATTGATATTCTTACAAATGTCCTAATGAGTGCAAGATGAAAAGTTTCAACAAAATGTAATTTTGTTTTCACTAATACTCAGTTTCTGTACGACTAAATGTTGTTTAATACTTGGTTTGTTGTCTCCTTTCAGTCTATCAGTATCATCTACTTTAAAGAAAAGGGCACAATATGGATGATCTCACTCTGATGACTCTCTGGCAGATGACAGTCATTTATTCAATGGAAAATAAATTCTGTCGGTGTTTAAAATGGCTGCTGAAACATAATCAACCCATTTTCTACGAGCAATCAAGATAAATGTCATGCCCGGTAAGGTATTCTCTTTGCTGAGAGCACACCTTTAGAATTGCATGTCCAGTTTGTTGACAGGTAAGTCTATTCATTGACTTTGGATAACTTTCCCAATTCCAGAGAATACAGGTAAAAAGGATAAAGAGGCATAAATAAAGCTTGGGAAGGAAGCTAAGCCTAGCAGGTGAAAAAAATCATTTATCTTAATCTCTGAGAAAGATAGAAGGACAAAGGTGATCAGGAAAAGGTTAATTAGGTCACTGACTTTTATGAAAAATAAATTGGGCACAGCATAAAAAATACCTCTTGATTTGTAAGGAGCCCATAATACATGAGAGAAGACTAAATTCACTCCCAAAGTATCAAGGTCAGATGAGCAGAGGATGCCTTTATTATGGCCTGGTTAAAATTGTTATTCAACTAAGTACAGGACAAACTAATGCACTACTGAATGTAGGATGTGGGAATAACTTATACATTTCAATACCATAGTAAGCCTACGAAAATATTGAAGGGAAGCTAATATTGTGTAATCCTTGGAGGAATGTCAAGTCCAGGGGATAGTATGGAGAAGAAACTCAGGAGATATCAGTCTTTAGATACGATGAGAAGCTAAACAAACTGAGTCTCTTATTATTATAACAGACAGAATTAAAATAAGATTTGATAAAGGTGATCAAAATGATAGGGCTTTGGCTGAGGTAAACTGGAAAAAAAACTATTTCCACTGCTTGGTGAATCACAAAGTAGAGGAAAGAAATGTATGATCATCACCATAAGAATGAGGGGAGGCATTAAAATTATGTTTATGTGGAGGGCTTGTGGAAATAGAATGGTCCATTAGAAAGATTGATAGAAACGGAATGCTTTTAAGAGTAAAGTTGATGCATTTTTTAAAAAGAAATTATTTTAGTAGTTAATGTGAAAAGTGCGAGAGAAGGAACAAAATGGATACCTCTTTCAGAGATCTAGCCCAAAAATATGCTGCAAAACATTCTTTATCAATCATTCCAAAATTCAAGGACTATTTTTAAAATTCAATGGGGAAATTTTCAACTTCACTGCCTGAATGTTAACCTGGTGGAGCAGATTACCAACCCTTTTTTGAACCAATACATCCACAAAATCTCCTCAAAAATGTCATAAATGTTCCAAACGTATGTCCTTGCACTCTTAAACAACTCATGTTTTAAGTAAGTTGTAAGTCTGACCAGCCTCGAGGTGCCATGACAAATCAAGCTTAAAATAACACCATTTATTTAAACACAATTATTGGTCCAATGTTGTTGAACCCACCATTTTGTGACAGGCAGCCTGATTGACCTGAAAAGCTGAATTTCCTAATCTAATAACATTGTACTTGTGAACTTGAAATTCTTGGCTCTCGTCAGCAGAATGGCTGCCAAGAGATCCATGCAGATCCCAGAACAGATATGTAACTAGTCATAGCTGCTATTTATTATGCTTTAATTGTATACATCATGTCCTCATCATTTTCTGTGCTGTCACTTCCATTCTTACCGACACTTGCATTTGTATAACATTATTCAGTCTCATGACATCCTGAAGTGCTATATATTCTATAAAGTACTTTTATAAGTTTAGTCACTGCTGTCATGTGGGAAATGTAGCAACTAATTTGAACAGTACAAGCTTCCATGGATGGCAAACAGATAATAACCAGAACAGCTGTCTTCTTTTTAACTTGGTAGAGGGTTAAATATTGGCCAGGTGACTGGGAAGAATCCCTCACCTCCACCACTTTTCATTAAAATAGAACCAGGGGATCCTCTACATCCAGCTGACAAGGAACATGGGATAGTTGTTTAAATCTCCATCCCTCTGACAATGCAACAGTCCTTCAGTACTGCACTCAGGTGCCAGCAGAGGTGTTAGTTCTCAAGTCTTTACAGTGGGTCTTGAGCCCAAAACATTTTGACTCAGGGGAAAAAGTGCTAGCTCAATGCACCTTTTGCAGCTTTGGCAAAAGCAGCCTTGCTTGCTGTGTCTGATAATTCTTCATAGTAGTTTTTGGCCTGATCAACTTGAGAAAAGTCATGATTCAGTTTGGGTATAAGGACCATAATTTCAAGGTTGTGGGAGACAGAAAGTTTGGAAAAGTAGCAAAGAGCAATTGAGCAGCATAGGACCAAACTTTGGAAAGACATAGTTGGGGTGATGAAATGGGTTGACACATAGCAGAAGAAATGTAATGCTGAAAAGCCTGAATTGTAATAGTTTGAAACGAAAAATGAGGAGAGACAATATAAATGGTAGAGTACAATTTTTAAGGGTGCATAAAAGGGTGGCTAAAAACAAGATTAGAAGAGTTCTGTAACAGTATGGTAGTGTCCCCACCTCTATGCTTCAAGTCACATTTGCTCTCGAGCTCTATCATAATGTTTCTGAACAGGTTGATTAAAAAATTCATAAAGAAAACTGGGAACAAGGAGAGAGCAATAAGAAGGAAATCAGGTGGAGAAAGATTTTATAGAAATGGATGCCACTCCAGTAAGAAATAGTAAGGTAACAAAATAAGTGGTGGTGCGACAAAGGTGTAAAAGATTATCAGAAGAAGGTGTAAGTGTGGAGCTGAGATTTGACATTAGCTGTGACTTTAATAAACAGAAGCAGCCGCAAGCAGCTGAATAGCCTATTCTCTAGATTTGGATTTACAGTATGTAAACATCCAAAGCTTGGTAAATAAGGTTACCTTGCTGGAGTGACAGAATTCCTAGAACAGTCAAGGACAGAATTGATTTGGTTTGAATTAAGAAATATTAGAGGTGGCATTACACACACTCTGGTTGAATCCCATAAGCTAACAATTATTCAGAAAGGTACAGGGGGCAAACTTATAGAGAGAGGAAAAATCATACTGTAGTGACAATGGGAACTTCTGGTATCCACATATTAACTGGACAGGAGTAGTACGTATGGCAGAGAGAAGGGAAACGCTCTGAAGTGTGTTCCCAGCTAACTGAGGAAAGAGGCATTCCTAGATTTAGTTCTGGAGAATGACACGTATCACATAAATCACAAGTCATTTGTATAATTTTAATGGAATAATGATCATACTATCATAATGTTGAGGTTAGCAGTAAAAGGATGTCTTATTTTTGGATAACATCTCTTCCAGCATGGAACATTATGGTTTGGGTAGTTCATTGCAAGTTTTCTAAACAAAATACTTGCCTTAAATGCAAGGTAGTTTATTGCAATAGATATCGTTTCTGTTTAGACTTGCCAATGGTTTATCTCTACCACTGGTAATTAGATGGGCCCAAGACACAGCACAGAGAGAAAAGATTAGTGTCAACAAACCTCCCAAACCAAAATACCACACGTTGATGTTATCTGATAAATATGACAAGGTAATCAGTGGTGGGCAAACAAAATCCTTTTGACCTTGGAGAAAAAAGAAAATGCCTTTAAAGGAAAATTAATTTACCACTTTAAGAGCATTAACACTTTAAGAAGGCACAGTCAGTCAGTCACCAGCTGAAATATGAAAATGAACAAACAGTCAGGAACAGCCATGAGAGTATCAGCAAGGTGAGTCAGCACTCCATTGCCCTGGATAAGGTGGTGATTAGCTGCCTTGTTGCAATCCATGGAGGATAGGTATACCCACAATGCTATTAGGGAGAGAATTCCAGGATTTTGATCCCCTGACATTGGAGAAAAGGCAACATGGTTTCATGTCAGGGTGTATGTGGCTTGAAAGGGAACTTGCAGGTGGTAGTGTTGCTATGTATTTGTTGCCCTTGTCCTTCTGTGTAGTAAGGGGTTTGGAAGGTGCTGCTAGAGGAAAGTGGATGAATTTATGCAGTGCATCTTGTAGATGATACAATCCAGCTGCCACTGGAGGGTGGAGTGTGGCGGGTAGAAAATGGAGCATTGAATGTTGAAGATTGTGGATGAGATGCCAAACAAAGGGCTCCTGAATGGTGTCAAGCTTCTTGAGTGTTATTGGAGCTGCACTCATCCAGGTAAATGTAGAGTATTCCATCATAGTCCTGACTTGTGCCTTGTAGATAGTGGACAGGTTTTGGTTAGTCAGGAAGTGAGGCATTTACCACAGAATTTTTAGATAGCTGATCTGCTTTTGCAGTCACAAGTTAATATATTTACATAAGTAAACCTTTGGTACATTCAAACTGAAGATACTGCATGTGGAAATAATCCATTGCCAGGGTAACAGGGCAACTCGGTTACTAAAACTTTTAGATTGCTTAAGGAGTAATTGTGCAACTGTTTTTGAGGAGATGACAAATCATGGGCCTTAAGTGGGACATGATACTGGTTAAAATTAACAATGATCTTATATAAATGGCTTTAACTTCTCAATCAGATAAGAAGGGTGCAGTTGCAAAAATAGGCAGAATAACACCACTACTTCAGGTCGTAAAGAAAAATAGGAGACATTTATTATTCTTTCAAACTAAACATTGGACAATCGGAAACTGGTTGTCCAATTTTGACAGATGGAACCAGGTATATAAGTGTGACTCACCTGTCAAAAAGGCCACCATTACTGCAGAACAGAACTAACAGAGGACTAGGTCATATTGCAACATTAGAGCAGTGAATTATTTGGAAAAGTTGTAAGTTCGGGAAGTGGACTTTGAGACGCAAATGTGTCAAAATGTTGCATGCATTCATGCCCAGTGCAGAACTGAAAACAGAAAATGAAATGAATGTGTTAAACAATTAAATCATGTTCTAAAGTGCCATGTCATGAATTAGGATACTTCTTCTCAGTCTCGAAGGTGGGAGGAGGTGCCCAGCAAAAGACACCGATATGGGAGAATGTCCAGAGGGAGTGGCAGAGGCTGTTGGACACCTGCCAAGCAGCGACAAAACATCAATCACAATTTAAGACAGCTTCAGGACATTTCCTCCCTCTTTCAACAAAATCCATAGACGTGGACAGAGTGAAGCTATTTAAAATAGTAACAAAGTATTATTTTTAATTATCTGATTAGAAGTTTTTATTTTAATTGGCATTCCAAAATCTGAATATCAGCTGCAGACAGGGACCTGAGGTCTGTGATTCTGCGCAGCATATTACTTAAAATTGACCAGCCTTTAAATTCCACTTTTACATAAGCAGGATAAGTCGGAATTGTTCCATTTAAAATTTAAAGTTGCCAACTAATGTTGACTGATTAGCATACATTAGAAACAATTTTAATTTCTTTTCTTTAAAGCTTTAAATTGTAAACCCTCATTGTGTCAGAAATGGCCACATTCCACTCATCTTGCACAGGCATAACAAATAAAACGTTGCATATTGAACAAACTCAGTTTATATCCTTGCAATTTCTAATATGAGATAGTGGTTGTAATTATCTATCAAATGACAATTAATGTCACAGTTTTGATGTGTCCAGACATTCTTGTTTCTGTTGTCAAGGGCAACACAGTGAAATGGTAACAAAGTGGGGTTTCAATGCAATCATATCAAAAAGTATAATATATTCCATGTGGGATGTCTTAATGGTCTGTTTTGTAAAACCGAGCAGTTTTGTCCTAACAAAACCTTGTGTTGTGCTAAATGCAAATGCATGGGCTCATAGTCTCACAGTACATGAAATTTCAGAAAGTGTTATGTGTTCTATTGGAGAACTGCATAGCATTCATCTTACAAACAGCACAAATAGTCGTTCGACATTTACTTGTAAGTATTACAACAGGAACAAAACTGCTCTGTGTGTTTCACAGTCACCATAGTAATTCCATTGTTTGAAAATCAACATACTGCAAACATCTAGTAATGACTTTATTAGACTTCAGGTGGAGAGCTCTGCAGGGCAAGATCAGCGTAACAGAGTCTGAAATTACAGCGGAACTACATGCTGATGTCATGAGGAGTAAGTGTGACATCTGAACTCCGAGGGCTGTATTGTGTGTTACTCGCTGACTCATTGTTTCACAGCCGTTTGCAAATCTGTGATGCTGTGAAGAATTCAGCTCATGTCACTGTTGTACAAAAGCCTTCTTCCCACATATGCTGTTAATCTGCTCATGCTCTTCTTTTAGAAGCTCCATGCTGTCTCATTAAAACTGAATGAGCCGCTCGACATGCGGTGACTTCACTGAGTCTCATCTTGTTCAGTTTGCTCAGGGTGCACCTTCCTCCTAGGAACCTTTGCCCTGTTACAGTCAATAGGTCCAATACCTTGTACTTGCAAATATGAGTCAGGGCAAAGAAGGATGATGACAATCTTTTCTGTTCAAGCTGTATGGTTAGGAGAGGGCCAGCAGTGGATATCAGAGACAAGCCCACCTAGGTTAGGTGGGCTTGGATCGGCGCAACATCGAGGGCCAAAGGGCCTGTACTGCGCTGTATTTTTCAATGTTCTAATCCAGTTGATTTGAGGAATAGTAGAGTTCCTAATTTACCTCTGTTATGATTAGAGTATTAGCCTTGGAGCAGGTCATCAACCAAAAGGTAAAGATAAAAAGACCCCTCAGGGAGGAAGTGACACAAGGAGACATCAAAGTGGGGAAAATTGAAAATACCAAAAAGTAAGCACCTAGGATTGGTGCTGACCTTGCAGCAACGAGTTGGCATTTAGCATTGTTCAACTCACAAATCGATTGCTCGGAGTTGTTTTGCTTTCCAAAAATTAAAACTGAACAACTATCTTCAAACAATATAGGGCAGATGTCAAAGGTACCATTTCAGAAAAAGTCGGCTTCCGCATTCCATTCCTTCTTGTGTGGATTCAGCATTTTCTGATTTTATTACAGCTGTTCAAATGTTTTTCTCTTTAAACCATCACTGACATCATCGCCAAGGAAACATTAAACAGAATTCAGGTATTGTCATTTGTGGGAATAACGTTTGTTTGGCAAAAAAAGTATATGAAAAAAAGGAAATCTAGACTATCCAATGAAAGATTATGTGGGATTACGATGATCTTTTTGGGAACACTTAGCCAAGGCAGTCTGACAACAAGGCTCAGTGAGTAATTGGAGCACAAATCGAGGAAGTCACAAAGAGGTTAGAATTGGAGTGGAGGCTTATCAAAATACTTAAGAAAATGACGCATTTTTCTGTACTGTCTAGACACAAATGATATCCTGCAACATTTAACAAAGTGCATACATTCAATAGATTACAGTTAGAGGTACTGTGCAGTTTGAGTTAGATATTGGAATAGGATAGGTATTCCATAACATGGAACTTTGCACATGGAACATTATTAACTAACACTAGATTCTGATGTAAAGTGGGTAGCACACAAGGGTAAAGTACCCAGAGACATCAGGCTGAGTCTTGCTCCACATTGAGCCTCAGGACTCAGTTCCATTGAGCTGACAAGATGCCAAAGAGTTGTTTTACTAGTCAGGACCTTTACTGTACTCGGTCCATCAGCTCACTTGCCAAGCCAAATGACAGGTGCAGCTTTCTCAGGAGACTGGAGGTCATTTTTTTACCCAAAATATACTTTATTGAGAAAATTGTTAAGGGTACATTACATAACAGTTCCAAGATGACATTATGTAAAACGTAAAGTAGTTTCATTCAATACAGTAAGTAGGTGCCTCACTACAATTATAATTGCAGGTTATACTTACAATCTACATTTTTAGTCAATCATACAGTCCAAGGGGTTTTACACACTTTTCTAGGCTGAGCCAATTTCTTTCTCATTGTCTGCGTTGAGATTTGAGGAATACTCAACATTGTCTTAGAGTTAATATGGTCGCATCAATGTTGGCTTCACCAGAAGGAGCCTGCTTGTGCTCATTCTACTTAATATAATCAAGGAATGGCATGGTATCTCTAAATACTGACTGCTAGAGAAAATACTGGAAAACAATATCTCATTCTGCAAGTCCACTGAGAAATGAAATTACAAATGAATTCAAATTTTAAAGGAACATGCACAATTCATTTTAAGGTAGACATATGTCTCCTGTTCTCTACCCCCACCTCCTCCTAAACCGAATTCTCATTACATGAGACATATGGAGTTTCAAGATCTGAGCATGTTTATGCAACTCTACAGCAGGAAGCTGCAAGTGTTTTTAATACAGAAAACACAAAACCATAACTTTTTGACAGCACTGCTTCATACTTGTTGTAATTCTTGTAATTTCTGTAGATCATACCATTCCTGCACACACTTTTTTATACGTTATTTCATCATTTTGTTCTTTGAAATTTCAATGGATGGCACAGTAACTCAGTAGTTAGAACTGCTGCCTCAGAGCTCCAGGGACCCAGATTCGATCGCAGCCCCAGGTGACAATCTGTGTGGATGGGTTTCCTCCCACAGTCCAAAGATTTACAGGTTAGGTGGACTGGTCATGTTAAATTGCCCTTCGTGTCCAGGGATGCACAAGTTAGATGGATTAGCCATGGGAAATGCAGGGTGGGTTTGGGTAGGATGTCCTTTGGACGATCAGTGCAGACTTGATGAGCTGAATGGTCTACTTCTCTACTGTAGGGGTATCACAAAATGCTATTTCCTTTGTCATTTTTTTAAAATGGATTTAAAGTTTTAGCTGCGTTAGCTGAAATATTACAAACATTTGGAAATGAATGGCGTATTCTATGGATGTAATTCCCCTGTATATGGAGAAAGAATAACAATGAGATAAAGTACTAGTTGTAGCAAGTAATGGAAGTCATTTGAGGTGATGAAGGTAAAGTATCAACACGAAGTACATTGAAGTGTTGAATATTATATCATGTGGAGAGCAACACTCAAAAGCTGCTGTTGTTATCTTTCTGTCAGTATGAGATGAATCTGATGGCACATTTTACCAAAAATGACAGCACAGCTGAAAGGACTCAGGAATGCCCTAAACATACCAACCCAGAAGAACCACACACCACTCAGATAGGACACTCTCTGCAGTATGTCTCCAGCAGAGTTTAAAAAGTGCTCAGTCTAAAGGACCCAAATTGTACACATGTTAAAAGAAGAAAGCTGACACTTCTGCCTGCATTCTCCTAACATTAAACTGTAGCCGTCAAGGAAACGGAGCTGTGTTTCTGTAAGCACGCATGTGTCAAGCTCTCTCATGGTGGGCTATGTGATTTATAGCCTACAATCTAGCTTTGGTATTGCCAGCTACACTTCACATTCAACAGCTCCCATTCTGGGCCAGACACTGAAGAAAAGACAGCTTAGATTCCAGCATCTGCAGTAATTTGTTCCTGCAGCTTAAATTAGCCCGGTGACAGCACACAGCAGAACTGCTCCAGCAATGCCCTTCTACTTAGTCGTATTACACACCTTCCTTAATGCCTTAGCAGAAAGCATTAAATAGAATTTCCACAACTGCATCTGGCCTGTTGGAAGGGACAACTCTTATTAGTGTGCATTTACAAAGGAGAGATAACACGGTATTCAAATATACAGCAGTAAACTCAAGAAGCACAGGTCACGTAATAATTATTATTGCATGTTAATGAGAATGTTTTAGAGCAGCTGTTGTTTGCATTACCTTCAGATATACACACCCTATCTATAACATTACAGCAACACACATGCAGAGAGCAATGCTGAGATACGTCATGAGTTATTTACACTGTCTTCCTTCAGCGTTCCGGTTCCTAAACAATAACATTATCATCATCGAGGAATAGAAGCAAGGCTGGGATTTAGACGAGTGTGAGTAGTATCAAGAAACAGCTGGCAAGGAATATCAAGCAGCTCTGGCACACAATGCTGGCTTGGAGCATTCTGCTGACACGCTCACTTTAATCTGCTTCACCCCACGCACATTTGCAAAGCAGCAGCTGTGATGCTGTGTGTTTTGTTCATCAGAGGCCATTAGCAGGAGCAATATGAGTCACCACCAATCCTTCATGTTGTTTGTTTGGCTCTTGCAATCAGTGAGGCCTCTCCAAGACAGGATCAGATGATTTCAAACTAATGGCTGTGCAGTGAGACTCCCTTCCCCACCTCCACCACATACACAGGAACTCCAGTACTGCACTTTGACTTCTAACCCAACTTTGCTGTTTTGCATATGAATTCCCCAGCTCCAGGAGACCCATGGGAAATATCCTTTTACCGAACGAGGTGAACAAATTCCCTCCCATCTAATCCAGGGCAAATCCAGATCAAGTTGCAAGTTGGCAAGGAAGGTTACAGTTCAGAGGTAAACTGTACAACTGGTTGAATTCCATATTTCTGACTTCATCACTGGTATATAAAATGAAAGTTCAGCTGAATCTTAGCCCAACAAAGCTTTGCTTCCATTGTGTTATGGCATAGATTCGAGACCAGGCAGGTTTGTACCTTTAAGACAGTTACATGACATTATGATGTGATGTTTTAGTATAAAGCCTTGCCTTTAGCTTTACTTTCTGTGCCATGCACTCAGTGAAGTGAGTAGTCAGTCAGCTGTGTGTATGTAATGTACAATACACAGACTATGTCTATAAGTCTGTGATATTGTAGCTGTGTAAATAGTGTTATTCATAAATTTCAAGACATCTGTCTCAACAAGAACCTACTCGTGGTATCTGTCATGTAAACTAACTCCCACTGATTCCTCTGCAATCAGAGTTCACAGTGAAGGGCAGATGTTTTATGAGGTAGTGGAAGTTAATCTACCACATATGATCTGTACTAATTGATTTAGCTCAGTTGGCTGGATTGTTGGTTTATAGAGCAGAGTAAGGCTAACAGTATGGGTTCAATTCCCATCACTGGTTTGAGGTTACCATGAAGGACTCTCCTTTTCAACCTCTTCCTTCACCTGAGGTCTGGGGGCCCTCAGGTTTAGTCACCATCGGTCGCTTCTCTCTAATGAGAGAAGCCCCTATGGTCTGGTAAGAGTATGGCAACACAACAAATGACCTGCACTGGCAATCACAAACTGTGCAGTAAAGGTCTCAAAAGGGAAGCGGTATTGAAGAAAATAGCCTTTAAAGCAGTAGACCTTAACCACAGATTGGAGAGATGTAACTTCTTTCTGGAATTCCCACCACAGCAACATTGTGGGTTTGCCTATAGCACATGGACTGCAGCAGTTCAAGAGGGTAGCCCATCAGCACCTTCTGAAGGGCAACGAGAGACTTGTAATAAATGCGGGCCCAACCAGCAATGCCCCACACCCCACAAGTGAATAAACCATTGGACTTAATATAGTGAGATTCTGATCGTTCTTCATTCATTCTCAAGACGCGCGAGTGACAAACAGCAGCAGCATGTGTTACCCATCTCCAGCTACCCTGAGAATGTGATCATGGGCTGAATTACCTGAATGGCTGGAAGCAGTTTGATACAAGTGAGTGGCTTACTGAGCCACTGCAGTAGGCAGTGAAAAGTCAGCTATGTTGGTACGGGAGTGGTCTCCATGTAGGCAAAAATGAATAAGTATGGCAGGTTTCCTTCCATAAAAAACATTAATAAAACATTTGGGTTTATCCAACAATTTTGTGCGCACTTTTACTGATTCCAGGCTTTTATTTACAGATTTTGTTTTACTAAATTCAAATTCTCAAACTGCCATTTTGGAATTTAAAATAACTAGGTCTGGCAATGATGAGCCAACTGGCCTCCTTCTGCACTATAGCAATTCTGTGATTCCGTGATTGTAGTCTGGAAGTATATATTACCATATAGGCGAAACATCACTAACAGATAAGCAAAGAACAAATACTCCACCATAGCAACATCGTCATTACACAGGAATCCTCATAGTTAGCACATACGATGTCAGAAGTCAAGGTAGAAAGCAGAACAACAAGCCACTATTCAAAGGGGTTTAATTTGAAAATTCTCTCCAGTGAAGCTAAAATGGGTGAGATGCTGCATCCTGAGCGTGTGCTGAAATCCTTTTATTGAACCATTCCATTTAGTGAGATGATCAGACAAAGAATAAGACTGTGGGGGGAAGAAAGGAGCAGTCAAAACACAGCAACAAAAGAACCACAAATGCAACACAGCAAAGGAAGCACTGAAGGAATTGCATCCTAGCACCCAGTAAGCACAGCCTGAATACTTGCCAAGATATTCCAATTTGATTTTCCTGCTTGCACGCACTTTACAGAACGATATGCCAGTACTTTTCATGGTCTTTTCAAATATTCTGACTCAACTATATACAATCAAACATACGAATATACAAGAGAGAAAATCAGCAGGAAAACAATAGCCCACATGGACATTCCAAGCATAGTTCCAAGGCACTACAGAAAGAGTTAGAGAGAAAGTCGGTGGAGAGGTCAATCTAAGTCACTCATCTACAGAGGTCCAAGAAACAGGCAGTCTATGGACAGAGACCTATAACACGCCTTTTCAACATAGAATTGTGGAGAAAATAATTTCAAATACATCAAAATGTTTTTAAAAATCACCAAATGAAAGATGCATTTTATATTCCTTGAAATTTACAATTTAAAACACCAAAATAGGTCATGAAATTTTTGATAGCTTCTATCACAACCTTCCAAATCTATAACATCTGTATTATGAATCTACAAATGCAACGCAGTATATTTATTTTGTTCCTCTGCTTATAATGTTCATAAAAACAGCAATTATTCCAGTGTTATTTAAAAATCTAATGTTGCAATACTTAAGCAGGCAAAGTGACTAATAACAATTCATGTTAACTAGGCTTTTTAAGAATGAATACAGGCACATATTACACTTATGTCAAACTTCTTGGTACCACAAATCTTGGGCAGGTTTTCCAGTACCAATGTTCTTTTGAAAGAAATGCCTCAATAGTACAGGAAATTGGTTTTGGTTGACAAAGTTTTAACAAAATAGGAAAGTAATTCTTAATAATACCAAGTTACGTAAAACAGTGAAATAACCACAACATCCAGAGTTCAGCAAGAATCTTGAAAGATGCAGCATAACCACATTTCTCCAAAGCAAGGGTTAATATGCTGTTTCTGTTAACCAAACATGACTGCATAACAAACAAATTGGAAGGAAATTTCAAGAAGTAAATTCTGGAAATGATCAACAGGTCAGTCATATTTGCATCATAACTGTTTATAATTAGGTTTCAACAAATCAAACTGATATGAGGAAAATACCTTTATTTCAGATATAAGTCCATGGTTATTTCTTTCTTCAGGTCTCATGAATCATTGAGATTTTTAAGGCTCTCATTTTGCAACCACTTTAGAAATGAATAAATCTTAAGTACATAAGGCAGTTCTTGCATTATAAAGTGTCAGTCCATGCTTGCAGTTTACTAGAAATCAAACGTCCATCTGCCAACACTGACTGACGCAACATCCCAGTCACAGAAATAGCTGATAAAGCAAAAGATTTAGAAGATTCACGCCATGAGGTCCTTTTGATAGTGACCCATTCTATTCAGAATTACAGTATCAGACCACCAATATAGGGCCATGTGGAGGAGTGGAATGCATGTTTACTTCCTCCATTATTTTGAGTTTAATGCATTAGTCACAGCATTCCAGAAAGATGCTTAGCAGTGGCAAGAAAGAGCTGCAACTCAATGTGCGAGCCAATAAACCCTTCTGAATGGAAGAACAATGAAAGAGACTAGTGCAATGTTAGGAACAGGTCTCTTTCATGTCCAGGAATGAATGCTGAAGGGGCTTCCAAAGCAAAGAAAGGAGGGCTGCTTTACCCTCATGAAGTAGTGCCATGGGTTTTTCCACATCTATAATACGGGCAAATAGGTATTTTAGCTTTAAAATCTCAACAGAAAAATAAGAAGTCTAAACCATGCAGTATTCCTTCAGTACTGCATTACATTGTCAAATTAAATGCTCAAAAATTGAAAGTGGGTCTACAACCAACAACTTTCTCTCTCTGAAGTGAGAGTGCTATTGTTATACTGGGACTGACACAAAGCAGTAAGAATTATCAAACTTTATTTGGTAACCCACTGAATGGTGAACTTAAACATGGGCTTATGCATATTTGGAGCTGTTGAAGATGAAATCCTGTTTAGTTTTTCAGATGAAGGATTTCTAATGAATAGCGATTACACACTCTCTTGCCAGTTCCAGTTTCTTGGCCATTAAAATTGGTCATTTTATTCAGAGAGGCGCTAAGATGACTGAATAGCAAGAAAATGGAAAAACAACTCAACTCAAATCTCAGATATGAAAAGATATTGTGCAAAATCTCTGAAACTAGTCACTTTGTATTTTTTATTTTTATTTAATGATTGGGACTGGCTACCTGTCAATCAAAATGACAATGACTTGTACATCAAGCTTTGAGTTTAATCACCTTAGCGATGAGGCAGAGCGGTCACACAGATGGGAGAAAAGGAAGCAAATCCCGCGCCCTGGATCTAAAGACCGTGCAGGATGTCCTGCCCCATAAGTGAAAAGATCTGTGGGTCAACGGTCAGTCTGGTCAGTCACAATGAAGATCCACAGCAGAAACTCATGACTCTCAGTTGTATTATCCTCAATTCAAGGGACAGCCAAAACAATAGATAAAATTTAGTTCTGTTCATTGGGACAGGCAATAACTGCTGGCCAGCTAATGATGCCCACAGCCCATGAGTGAATAAAACAATCCCATCAGGCTACTCTTCCTTCAGGAGGAAAACTGACATTTTGGGCAGGAGCCCTTCATCAGGAATGAGGCTGGGAGCCTCCAGGGTGGAGAGATAACTGGGAAGGAGATGGGGCTGGGGTGAAGGTAGCTAAGAGTACAATAGGTGAATGGAGGTGGGGATAAAGGTGATAGGTTGGAGAGGAGGGTGGAGCAGATAGGTGGGAAGGGAGATTGGCAGGTAGAACAGGTCATGAGGATGGTGCTGAGCTGGAAGGTTGGAACTGGCGTAAGGTGGGGGAAAGGGAAATGAGGAAACTGGTGAAGTCCACATTGATGCCATGGGGTTGAAGTGTTCCGAGGCGGAAGATGAGGCTTTCTTCCTCCAGGCGTCGAGTGGTGAGGCAGTGGCAATGGAGGAGGCCCAGGACCTGTATGTTCTCGGCAGAATGGGAGCGGAAGTTGAAATGTTAGGCCACGGGGCGGTAGGGTTGATTGATGCGGGTGTCCCGGAGATGTTCCCTAAAGCACCAGATGGCCTCCTTCTTTCAAGACTGTAATTACCCCTCCTTTGGAGTTGAAGATGCCCTCCAACGCATCTCATCCACGTCCTTTCCCACCGCCCTCAAACCCCATCCCTCCAACTGCAACAAGGACAGAACCACCTGGCACCCACCTTCCACCCCACCAACTCCGCACAAACTGCATCATCCATCGACATTTCTGCCACCTACAAATGGACCCCATCACCAGAGATATATTTCCCTCCCTGCCCCATCCACTTTCTGCAAAGACCGTTGCCTCCGTGACTACCTGGTCAGGTCCACGCCCCCCAACAAACAACCCTCCCCCTCCTGGCACCTTCCCCTGCCAGTGCAGGAATTGCAAAACCTGTGCCCACACTTCCTCCCTCACCTCCATCCAATGCCAAAGGAGCCTTCCACATCCATCAAAGTTTCACCTGCACTTCCACACGTCATTTATTGTATCCGTTGCTCCCGATGCGGTCTTCTTTACACTGGGGAGTCTGGATGCCTTCTCGCAGAGCGCATTAAAGCACATTCACTCGCTTAGTTATCCAGATCTGGTGATGCTCAGTGATGGGGAACGCTCAATGCCTGCACACAATAGCCAGTGGCACATTTGGTGGATTTCTAAGTGATGTTTGAGTGGAGTTGTCTTCTGCGTAGGGAAAAAGTCCAGAAGGAAAGGTAGGTCCTGGTATTAGTGCTAAACTACAGATTTACAATAAGCCCCTGGAAATTGTTGAAAGTTCTTTGCTCCCTAATGCAACAAACACCGGTAGATTTCTGTCTGTGAAACATCTTGGCGTCCTAGATGGTAGAGGCGATGGGTTTGGGAGGTTCTGCTAAAGGAGACTTAGTGGTCATGACTATTATAATTAGACTGAAGTGCAGAAATAAATAAGTCTTGCTAAAATTGTACAGGGTTTTGATGAGACCACAGCTGCAGTACTGCAAGTAGTTTTGATTTTCACATTAAATGTGTACAGAAAAGGCTCTCTGAGTTGGTTCCTGGAATGAGGAGGTTGCCCTATGATAACAAGCTGATTAAACTGGGGTTATATTCTTGGGAGTTGAGATGAAAGAGAGGTAATTTCATTGAGACCTACAAGATTCTGAAGGGGCTTCATGGAGTAGATGCTGAGAAATCATTCCTGCTGGTTGGGGAAATGTGAAACACAGGGGCATAGCCTCAGGATAAGGAGCTGATCATTTAGGACTGAGATGAGGGGAAATTTCTCCGCACAAATGATTGCGTAACTATGGAATTCTCCACCCTAAGGACTGTGGATGATTCATTATTGAATTTATTTAAGACTGGGACAGACAGATTACTCAGGGAATCCAGGGATAAGGGGAGTAGGCAGGAGTCAGAGTTGAAGCCTAAGATCAGCCATGATAGTAGTGAGAGGTGGAGAAGATTCAATGGGCCATACCATCGACCCAATCCTATTTCTTGTATTCTTATATGACATGATTGACCAACATGGCATTGCAGCTAATTAGAAAGTCTAGACCATGATTGTAAAATACTATCCAGTCAATTCTCATTAGAGCCTTGCTCTGCTCATATCGTCATATTTGCATTTATGCATTCTAATTCTTGATATAGGATTGGCTGAAATCTGGTGATTACCTAGATTTAGCATTCTTCAGTCTTGCACTGTTTAGTGTGAAAATTGTTTGGTTCCTTGACTGTGTTGACGCTGCTCCTTAAGCTCTGCCTGATTTGAAGAGGAAAGACTCAAACTGAAACATTGAATACTAGAATCGTGTCATTGAAAAGTCCATTGAATATAATGTTGTTACAAACCTCATTCATTCTTTCTAACATTTCCTTCTATAATTAACTTCTAATGTTAATTTTTAAAATTTATCAGAAAAGACTGGGATTCTGTGTAAGGTTCATGTTTCAGTCCAGTCCTAAAGTGAATGAACAATGTTGCCAGAAACATAAACATTTTCACATTTGACAATTTGTATGTCTTTTTTTTATTGTGATACACAATACTGACCAATTTTAAAAGTTAACTTTACCATTTTTTGTGAATGGAAGATGTGAGAATTCTATTTCAAATTATATAGCTGTCTCGTAATTTTTCTTAAATAACAGCAAAATGGATTGAAGCTGTTAAAGAAAAGGCAATAATCCATTTAAAATTAATAAGTGCAATCCTTTGGATACAAGGTTCATACTTGAAATGTTAACCTGTTTATTTTCACTAAAGATGTTCCCATTCCTGCTGAGTGCTTCCAGTTTTGTGGGTTTTTGAAACAGGTCTTAGCATCTGGGATTAAATAGAAACAAAGGACTTTCATGCTGCTATGTTCATTACTAATGCAGCACACTGCAATTTCAACTCCAAAGAATCTGCCTTTCAGAAATTTGTGTCCACCAGGCACCATGATTTGTAGTTCAATTTGTGGATGTGCATTCCTATCAATCCTGAAACACCCAGGATACAAGGAACAAAGAATGAAGATTGGAGAAACTGCAAAACAATTCAGACAGCTGGATCTTGTTCAAAAACCGAAAGCCTCATTACTAAATATAACATCTCTGATTACTGACAGGAGAACTCATTGCTGATATTTCCAGCATTCAAATTGCTGTCCATATAGCAGCACCTACATCACCTTACCAGCCCACGAAGGTTCACATAAAATAGATCTATTCAGCTAAGTACAGCCATCTGTGACTTCAGTGAGAAAGTAAACATTAATTTGAAACAGGAAATCCTGTTCTCTAGTCATGCCGCCACTTCCAGTAAAATGACTAAATGGAAGGATTTCACATCCATCGTTTTATTACCTGTAAAGATCGTATTTGTATCACAACAATAAAACTATTATTTTACAAATAAAGAAATAGGAAAATAAACATTTTTGCTCCATCCATTCTTTTCCAATTTCTGTTTAGCCACTTTCTGCCTTTTCTATTTCCATCCTTCCTGCCTTTCTGATAGTTCAGGATACAAGGAAATTCTTTTTTAATTTAATCTTGTTGTGACAAAAAGATTGAAATAGGGTATGGAAATAAATCCAAGCTGTGTCAAAATGTTGTAACTCATTTGGCAAGTTAAAATAGAACATAGAACACAGAACAGTACAGCACAGGAACAGGCCCTTTGGTTCACAATATCCGTGCTGATCATGTCTGCAACTGTCTGTACGTGGTCCACATTTCTCTACTCAATGCCTGTTTGTGTGTCTGTCGAAATGCCTCATAAAAATGCAATACCTATGGAGTTGAATTTTTAAAATTAATCCAAAAGAATATGAACAAACAAAACGGACCCTGTAACTGAAGAAGCATCACTGAACTCAAAACATCTGCTTTCTCTCCACTGTTGAGTTTCTCCAGAACTTTTTGGCACTGGAACTAACTACTCAGGGTGTGCTACAGGTGATCACAATCCAGGCTATGTCCAAGAGGAAAGGAGTTGCCTTCACTGAACAGCCACCTTCCATTGTTAAAACTCATAAGATTAAAGTTCTCCACATACTATTGCCTTACTCAGCATGGAAGAGTTCCTCTCCAAAAGACATTCAGATGATTATGGGACCTCGAGATAAGGTAATTAAATAAACACCTGGATTGTCAGGAATGATTACTCCAAAGAGGACATCTAAGAGATTGAAGGTTGTCAAGCAGAGGGAGAGTAAACAGACCATGCAAGGACCAGACCAGGATCATGGTCAAGCTCACAACTAAGGTCAATAGTGCCTAGGCTTAAAACCTATCATATCTCCAAGTCCAAACTTTAAAAAGAACACATGTGAGAAGATTTGTGAAACCTCCAGAATGCCTGACTTTGTGTTGTCAGAGACTTGAGGGTTAATGGATAGTGGCAAACGTAATAATCATATACATGGATTTACAAATGTTAACTGTGAGATAAAATGTAGGAGGAGGCATGCTTTAAGGTAATGGATTTGAAAATGTTAATTTTGAAAATTGCATTAAGGCCCATCTAATCTGATGATGTCCTTAAGTCTTGGATGCGGATGTTGGGCGAATACCTCTGGAATTTGAACAGGATAGATATATCATCTAGGTCTTATTAGCAATATCTCACCAGCTTCGGTAACTTGAACTGTGTGTCTTCATGCGATAAACCTTTTTATTTGTCTTTATTTTTGATTGTGGACAAAAATGGAACATGATTCTTATTGCAGACTCAAAAATATTTGATTTTTTTTCTGTTAATTTCTCTTTGCTTCAGGATTTAAATTGCCCCATTTCATTGCTTTAATTCTGTTTTATGATGTTCTTAGCACTGTGCCCTCGGTATATCCTGGCGGTGATTCGGATTTCCCGACTGTAGCCGTGTCTCATGGTATGTATTCACTGTGGTGGTGATTCTTTTTTACACCTGTAGCGTTCTCAACCCTTTTGTTTGTACTATACATTTTCCCTCTTACCAACTGCTTAAAGATGTTAACTCACTTCGTGTTTTGGAAATTTCTACACATTGGTCCAATAGATTTTTTCACCATTGTACTTTGTGATATCAGTTGTCTGGATGGGGTCGGTTTGTGATGCAGAGAGATGCCAACAGCATGAATTCAATTCTTGAAGGATTTTCCTTCTCACCCTGTCTCCTTGCCTGAGGCATGGTATCCCTTAAGTTAAATCACTCCAGTTGAATCTCCCTGTTAAATGGGGAAGCAGCCCTGCAGTCCTCTTGGATTGTGGTGACTTTAACTGTACCTGCTAAAGATATAAAACTGCTTTAAAAGAATAAGAATAAATGAACATATTAAGAGATGGAAGGAGAAATAATACTTCCAAAAAGATTAAATATCAGAGATAATCCAAACAGGACACAGCATTGGATATCTTGGAGAAAACAATTCTTGAGATACGAAATTACTTTCAAAATTAAACATTAAATCTAAAGCTTAAAAAGTTAATATATTACTATATTCAATGGGTCCTCCAGTGAGTGACATTATAAATCACAAATATTAAAGGAGACACATATACATTTTAAAAAGTGTTAGCAGCTTTTGATTATTGCCTCAATTTGAGAAAACTGCTGGGTTTAGTAGGAACAATATCTTCCATCCAAGAAATAACAGATCCTCCAGTGGAAGAAATGATTTACTAAGCAATCAAGGTCAGGATTATAAACAAGGTTAATAGTCCTCAAGCCAGACATATTAACGTTCCAAGTGAGAAAGGAATGCATTCTGGAGGAATTGTGCAGCCTCCATACTGCCTGCAGTTATGACATCAGGGACTTAGGGGAGCAATGGGGCAATATAAAGTATAGAAGTAGTTATGTACATGAATGTAAGAATTTGGGGTATATAAGGTAATGGTTCTGAAAGAGTTCATGTTGAATTGCATTAAACGCAACGCAATTTTATAGAGTCACACAGTCTTCGGGTGGAAAATCAGGCCATCTTATGTGAGATCCTCATAGACTTACATAATTATGCTTAACCAGTCAATGTAACTTGTATCTGTTGCTGTCATGCAATGAACTATCTCCACTTTTTGTTAAGACTCACCAGAGGCTTGTCCTCTACCACTGATAATTAAACAGGCCCTCAGACTCAGCAGAAAAAGGAGAATTGATGATAGCTTTATACCTCAGCCATTCAGAGCCCAAGATTAAAGAATCCTATCTAAATATCAAGGGCAATAAATTTCTCCTCACCTCTGGAATGCAGCTCTTTTCATAATACTTGGATCAAGGCTGTAGTGAGACTTGGAGCTCTGTGGCCCTGCCAAAAGTGAGCACCAGTGAATCAATTTTGGCAAATAAGTGCCATATGCACTGTTAAACAAAGAAATAAAGACAATCTGGACAATAAATCTTTAGAGAATAAGCTATCTCTCAGTCCCTCCATTCTCACTTTTATTAGCAAACCAAATATTAATGAAATTGGGCATTCAAAACTGTAGCCTCTGAAGAACAATTCCAATTGGATGATTAGAACAATTGGGACACTCAACCAGATATTGCTTCTATTAGTGTAGCCAATAAACTTTCATTCAGATTTCAACTGCTGTCAGTATTTCATATATTTAACATTTACAATCCCAAGCATGGGCTAGTTAGTTGTATAATTTTGAGAAGACTGACACAGGGCAGAGAGAAGCAAATTTAAACTTGGTCGAACCTGAACTTTTGGGCCTTGTGTAACCATGGTGACTCTTGAGCTATTACAGCTACACAGAAAATCAAGTCTGGATTTAAAAGACAGAGCCAGATGTGTGAGCCTGTCATAATTTTAATGGCTCCTAACTCTGCAGTTACATATCGTATGATATAGTGTACGATGCCTACAGCCTATATTGTCACATTGCAAGTTTATTTAGCTATTCATCAAAAATACAAGCACACATACCCCCAAGCATTCAGCAATGAATGGGATACTGTCTATTGGGATCTAACGAGAACTGACCAATCCTGAACCAATTAAAAATACAGAAATGTCAATGGACCTTGTTGATTTTAGCTTTATCCTTATCTGCTCAATAATAAGTATTTTGTTCAAAGATGATCATATTGTATCAAATGGAATATAAGCTGATGTGTCAAGCCCCACTTCAGGATATGTGCATGCATTTTCAGATTGATGAAGAAGGCAAGGGCTGCATTGTTGAAAGTGTCATCCTGCAGAAGAGGTGTAACTGAGTTCTGATTTGTTCATGTAAGTGTTGATGATCCCAAGACACTATGCAGGGAGTTTGATTAGATTGGATTCCCTACAGTGTGGAAACAGGCCCTTCGGCCCAACAACTCCACACCGACCCTCCGAAGAGCAACCTACCCAGGCCCATCTCCCTCTGACTAATGCACCTAACACTATGGGCAATTTAGCATAGCCAATTCACCTAGCCTGCACGTCTTTGGACTTGGGAGGAAACCGGAGCACCGGGAGGAAACCCACGCAGACACAGGGAGAACATGCATACTCCAGACAGACAGTTGCCCGAGGCTGGAATTGAACCCGGGTCCCTTGTGCTGTGAGGCTGCAGTGCTAACCACTGAGCCACCGTGAGTTCTCCCAATGTCCTATCCAATTCTCAGTTCAACTCTGAGTTCAAAACTTTAAATAACAGATCAATTGTTTGTACAACTCATTGTTATTTCTTGGATATTGTTGTTGTATTTGTATATGACTTGGAGGTGCCAATGTTGGACTGTGCTCGACAAAGTTAAAAATCACACAATACTGGGTTATAGTCCAACAGATTTATTTGGAAGCACTAGCTTTCAGAGCGCCACTCCTTCATCAGGTGGTTGTGGAGGTTAAGATCATGCTCACAGAATTTATAGCCAAAGGAGTCCAGTGTCATGGACAAACAATCTCAGATTAAAACTTTTATATTTTATAATGGGATATGCTGGTTTCTGTTCTTTGATATGTAAATCCCAGAACTTCTTTTAAATTACATTCTCAAGATAAAAATCACACAACACCAAGTTATAGTCCAATAGGTTTAATTGGAAGCACACTAGTTTTGGGTTCATGTCACTAGCTTTGGACCTTAGGTTCATGTCACACTACAGATGACCACCATTGCACTATACACACACAGACACTCCTACACACACACACAGACACGCATACAGACACTCACACACACCCTTACAGACGCATACACTCCCACACTCACACATGCATCCTCTCAGAGACTTAGACCACTCTACACTCATGCACACACAAATACACTCTCTCACAGACACTCACAACCCCGCACCCCAGACACACACACACACATGCACCCCCCTCACAGACTTAAGACACTCTACACTCATTACACACACATATACACTCTCTCACACTCACAACCCCCAACCCAGAGAGAGACACACACAAAGACCCACATGCACACATATATTTTGTGGGCTGAATTTGTACTTGCAGAGTTACATTGTACTTTGCTCAAAAACGGCATGAATTCATGTAAAACTCTGTTATCTCACTTTTTAGATTAGAATCAATCTAAACATCATGGCATAGACAGAGAACATGGGGGGCTAACACCTTCAACATATTGTCTAGCTATCACCATTGTTACAGTTAATCTGAGAATGCAACTTTTAAAAAAAGGTTTTGTGATTTACACATGAAAGAAGTGAAACTATCATGGTATTCAAATAGATGAAAGACTCAACAGACAATCAAGGTATTTTTCAATGTATAATTTCAGTTACAATTGTGTCCTCCACAACCACCTGATGAAGGAGCGGTTCTCCCAAAGCTAGTGTGCTTCCAATTAAACCTGTTGGATTATAACCTGGTGTTGTATGATTTTTAACTTTGTACACCTCAGTCCAACACCAGCACCTCCAAATCATTCTCAAGGTAGATCAGCTTTTTAAACAATAGGTGTGAAGTCTGTCTGTGTCCCAATGCTGTGTCAGGCTGACAAACCCTCTGTATAGTTTTACAAACTTTTACATGGATTCATGCGAAATAAAATGCAATTCTGCAAAAATAAATCCTCCCTATAAGCTTATATGTGTGCGCATGCAGGAACGACAGATTGAGTGTGCATGTGAGTATGCGCGTGTGGGTGAGTGCACGTGATAGAATGTGTATGTATATATGTGTATGTAAGCTTGGTTAAGTGTATGTGTGAGTGTAATGAGGTATGTAGGAGAGGGTGCATGTGTTGGAGTGAGTGCAGGGGTGAATGTGTGTGCATATGAGACATCTTGTGTGTGAGGGACGGTCTGTGTGGGTGTGAATGTAGGTGTGTGTGTGTATTATATGTATTATACATATCGTGCAGTGGGGTCACCTGTAGTGTGATATGAACCCAAGGTCCCAGTTGAGGCCATTCCTGTAGTTACCAAACTTTGCAAAGTTTATTATTAAGAGAATTTCTTTGATACGTTTCAATGACTCAGTAGAGTGCAGTACAAATAAAATTGCTTCTTTCTTGGATCTCTCCCTAGTCTAGTTTTGCCTTCAGGCTTTTGGTCATTTTTCTTTATATAATTCTATGTGGCTCAGTGTCAAGTTTTGTTTGATAATCATTCAATGAAGTGTTTTAAGAATTTCTATAATGTTAATGGGGATATATTAATACAAATTGTTGTTGCCATTAAGATATTATGAAGATGTATTATCTATGATATTAACTTATAATTGACTGAACATGTTTATATCTTAAATGTTTTGGAAATAACATGTTGCAAAGCAAAAGGCATCAGCTATGGTAGCAGAAACGTGTTATTTGTAAAGACCAAACTGATTGATGGAGACATTGAGTTTATAACATTTTCAGACAAAGGTCACACGATATATTTAGTGGAAAAAACACTGGTTTGGCGACAGACAGACAAAGTGAACTTGCTACAGGGGAAATTACCTTTGCCCTCTCTCCCTTTCTTTGAAACTTCTTCTATCAAAGTTTGTAAGTTGAAAGTCATTAAAGATTTTAACATCTCAAGTGGAGAGCTCTTAGAGTTATAGAGTCATACAGCACAGAAACAGACCCTTTGGTCCAACCAGTCCATGCTGAACATAATCCCAAACTAAACTAGTCCCACCTGCCTGTTCCTGGTCCATATCCGCCCAAACCTTTCCTATTTGTGCATCCATCCAAATGTCTTTTAAATGTTGCAATCGTACCCACATCCACCACTTCCTCAGGACGTTCATTCCACATGTGAACCAACCTCTGTGTAAAAAAATTTGCCCCTCATGTCTTTTTTAAATCTCTTTTCTCTCACCTTAAAAATGTGCCCCCATTCTTAAATTTCCCAACATTAGGGAAAAAAAAGCAACTACCATCAACTCTATCTACACCTCTCATTATTTTATAACCTTCTATCAGGTCACGTCTCAATCACCTCCACTCAAGCGAAAAATGTTCCAGCCTATCCAGTCTTTCTTTATAACGCAAACCTTTCATACCCAGCAACATCCTGGTAAATCTCTGCTACACTCTCTCCAGCTTGATAATGTCCTTCCTATAACCGGGTGACCAGAACTGCACACAGTACTCCAGAAGAGGCCTCACCAATGTCCTGTATAACCTCAACATAATGTCCCAACTCCTATACTCAAAGGACTGAGCAATGAATTCCAAACGTGCCAAATGCCTTTTTAACATGCTGTCTATATGTGATGCAAACTTTAAAGAATTATGTACCAGCCCCCCCTAGGTCCCTCTGTTCTACACCTCTACCTAAGGCCTTACCATTAATTGTATAAGCCCTACCCTTGTTTGTGGTACCAAAATGCAATATCTCTCATTTATCCAGAATGAACTCCATCTGTCATTTCTTAGCCCATTGACCCATTTGATCAAGATCCTTTTGTAATCTTAGAAAACCTTTGTCACTGTCCACTATGCCACCAATTTTGGTGTCATCCGCAAACTTACTAACCATTCTCATCCAAATCATTTATATAAATGACAAACAAAAGAGGACCTTAAAGAAGAAGTCTGATTCTACATGACTGTCTCCAAAAAAAAAGTATTCAATTCGCTGTAACTGAGTCAGGAAGGGGTTCCAGTGCCAATGGTTGTGTGCAAAGTGATTTCAGCTGCAGGCCAGCATTTGGATAATCTGTGAATAAGCCTGATTATATATATTTGGAAAACATTTAAAATCTCTTGTTCATAATTATCACACTTTGCTTCGTTATAACCAAGGCTAGGGAAGTACATTCTAATGCCACTATTATATTGGTCACAAGAGAAAATAAAAATACTTTATCCAGTTACCAAAATGACCAACCTTTTCTAGATCCAGGGATTTTGAATTAAATGATCGATCTCCAGGATTTTTTAAATAAACATGATTATTGATTTATTATCAAAACAAAACTTATTCAATAAAGATGAAATAATTGGTTAATATTACATGGTCAGTAATATTGGAGTACAAATGCTTATTCCTCTGAACATCCCCAAACATATGTGGATGCATATCAGGAAAAAAAGGAAAAAAAGAAAATATTTTCTGCAAAAATTGACTTTTTTAAACATAACCGCATTTTTTAAAAATAAAAATGAGTTATTGTGGAAGGCAAAATGATAAATGAATGTTCTGCATCTGTCACTCTGTTGCTCTGGCATGGCATGGTAAAATCACTAATTATGCACAGTTATCTTCACATTCTTGTAGATAGAGCTTGCTCAAGAAATACAATATTGTGATTCTTTTTCACTCCCTCTTTCAAAAGAACAAATAGGTTTCACCTGAATTCAACAAGAGTTTTTTTTTCTTTTCGGAGTAGTCAGCTTGTTCTTAACAAGCTTTCCTCCAGGTGAACTAAACAAAAGCAGTACCAACCCCAGCAGGGTCCTACAGCAAACCAAGCATTTAGAACCAATCATGTGATTTCCAGGAAAATTAATTTAAAAATTATCTTCAATACCCACTGTGAACTATCAACAACTAACAATAAAACCTACATCTCAAAAATTTTTTTACTTAATCCATTTCAGGTGTTTCCAGAAAACCTGAAATAAATCTATTCTCCACAATTTTTCAAAATGCAAGTCCTCCAAGTAATTTAAATAGAAAGTATCTCTGTAACAGCTCAAGTGAGTTTTTTTTGTGATTAACTAGTTCTAACATATAGAACCTGGCTAATTGGTTTCTGATACTGAGGTACATATGGGCTAACATATGATTACATAATGGAAAATATCCCCTCACCTTTTAAGTTCAAACTTTGTTGTAGCCAGGGGGTGGAATGGGATATGAAACATCCACCCCTCCTAACTTGGTTACAAAAATGTCACATGGAACAATCAAAAGGCTTAATGAGAGGCTTTAGTTTCTATGATCACCAAGTGTGAACCTTAGGAAAATATTAGATAAAAGATGACTATTCTGCAACCTGTCGAGATTCAAAACTACAAAAATCCAAAGGCTTTGTGTTTTTAACTGTGTGAAAGACAAGACAGCATTTAACAAATAGACATTTTCACCATCTATGGTGTGAAATCGAACTCTGTGTGTCCAATATATAGAAGGGCTAAATTCCAAAATTGGCAGCTGGAATGTTTTTAGCCATTTCAGGTGTGACATATATATCACATCCTGCCCGGTAAGCTATGAGCACAGGGTGTGGTGTGTGTGCACTGGCAGTATGCAGACTGAATAGATCACAATGTCAAACAAACAGTAACACTAATGTAGCACCTCACTGGCCTTCTCAGAATGGACAGGATCTGTTTTTCTCACAAATCACCGATTCATCACGCCTATTATTCAACAATTAACAGGCACTGCCCACTAGAACCAGTGCAACAGTAACAAACATAGGGCTGGGTAGGAAGCAAGGAAGGGGGTTAAACTAAAATGGAGCTGGAAGGGGAAATAATGCTCTCCAACCCTCTGTGGTGCCCACCTCTCTCTGAAGGTTTTGGGAATCCTATCAGAGCAGTTCCTCTGAGACTGTAGCATGACTTGGAAATGAAGCAGAGGCTGCAGAGAGAAAGTAGGACACAGGCAGGAGGTGAAGAGGAGAAGGGCTCTCAACAGAAGGTGATAATGACCACAGGTCATCTGAATGTCCTTCTGTGGAGATAGTAAGGACTGCAGATGCTGGAGATGAGAGTCAAGGGTATGGTGCTGGAAATGTACAGCAGGTCAGGCAGCATCCAAGAAGCAGGAGAGTCGACGTTTCGGGCATAAGCCCTTCATCAGGAATGAGGCTTGTGGGCCAGGGTACTGAGAGATAAATAGGACGGGGGGTGGGGCTGGGGGGAAGGTAGCTGGGAATGTGACAGGTAGCATGCCCTTCTATGTCTAGCTCAGCCTGCAGCAGATGTGAGGCATCTGCATTTCACTGTTGGATATGATCATAGGACGATGCAATTTCCCTTAAGCTAACCTGCTGCTTCACAGCATAATGAGGTCAGCACTGCCAGTCACTGTCAAATCACTGTGCCCAGCATGTCTACCCTAGTGGATCCTTCCAGGCAGGACAAGGCAATTTATCAACATCTTTACCCATCAGGGAGGTGACAAAGATCTGGCATAAAAAGGGAGGCAGGCTGTGTTATTTTCTCATTGACCACAGAGAAACAGGAGGCAGCACCTGGTCTTGCAAGAGCAGAGAATTCCCAAAGGTGCAAGGAACTATCAACTGCACGCACACACCACAGGCTGTATGTGGTAATAGGGAGCTTTTCTATAACAGTTGTTGTTCTTCTTGTTCAGCTCATAGATGATCAGAAGACTTTCCTTTTGAACGCTATGATCACTATCTTTGGCCCACCATTAAGAACCAGAATTTGACATCAGTTATCTAGGGATATAGCTAATGAGTTCCTTCAGCAATCCTACAATGAGAGCTGTGCAGCAAGCAGGAACACCATGACAAATACTATCAGTGCATTGTAATGACTGAAACAGTGCCTGGACTGTTCTGGTGATCTCTCTCTGAGGCTTGTCTCTAAATGTTTGATGATCTGCTATATCCTCAATAACTTCACAGTTCTTAAGACAGAACCTTTACTATCAGGTGAATAGAGACCCCTTTAGAGGAAGGATGGTGAGGTGGTAAGGAGGATCTCTTTGCTCCAAATGAGCTTTCAATGTATTCATAGAGACAAAAAAATCTTCAGATACTGGAATCCAAAGTAAACAGACAGGAGGCTGGAAGAACACAGCAAGCCAGGCAGCATCAGGAGGCGCAGACATCAACATTTCAGATATAATCCTTCTTCAGGTTACACCTGATTTATCGACTTTGCCACCTCCTGATGCTGCCTGCTTTGCTGTATTCTTCCAGCCTCCTGGCTATGTACTTATGTGTATTCATATCTGTCCCCATTAGTTTTCTGCCACTTGCTGTGGTTATGTGTAACCCTGTCCTGGAATACAGAGGACTGAATGATAATGATGGCTTTGCATTGGTTTTGGATTCACGAGCCTGTCATAGCTCAACACTTATATGTCCATGGAAGCAGCAATGAGGTGGAAAAAAGGCTGGCAGCATTAATCCCTGTGTAAGACTGAGCTAGTGTATCAGAAGGTTGGGCATGAGTCCAGAGTGTCAGGAAGTGTTGCTAGGTGAGTGAGAGGGTGTTGTGTTTTAGTAGAATGAGAGATTGGTGGTGTGGTGGGTAGTGGATTTCATGTGAATATGCAATCATTCATCTTGATTATTTGTTTCAGATTATTGAACATTTTCTGGAAATGAAGCCAAACCCTCTGAGTTAGATACCTGGAATTGCCTCTGTAATTATCTGCAATCCACAATTGGATCCTCCACCCTCTGACTGCGATTACCTTATCTATAGTTTCCAAGCAAACAAAGACCCATAATCATCAGTTTCCAAAGCAGTAGTAGTCCAGTTGGGTGTCAATTGCATTTTACAACCTTAAAGATAATGTCCTTCCACTGGTATGACAAGAGTCCAAAGTGAAGGTTCGCAATCAGCATAGAAGCTGCAAAGATAGAAGTCAGTTTTATTTTAGGAGATTGAGCAGCCAAATTGCCCCAAACCCTGCCAGAATGCTCTGTCTTCCAATTTGTTTTCATTCTTAGATTAGAATACAATCCCTACAGTGTGGAATCAGGCCATTGGCCCAACAAATCCACACCAACTTTCCGAAGAGTATCCCACCCAGACCCATTCCCCTATATTTCTCAAGGCTAATGCACTTAAGCTATGCACAATGGGCAATTTAGCATGACCAGAGCACCTGGTGGAAACCCACACAGACGCAGGGAGAATGTGCAAACTCCACACAACCAGTCGCCCGAGGCTGGACTCAAACCCAGGCCCCTAGTGCTGTGAGGCAGCACTGCTAACCACTGAGCCACCGTGCCACTCTATCTTCTAATCCATTTTCAATTTTTCCCTAATTCCATACCACTTAATCGCTTTTTGCTTATGGTAAATTGAGAAATGTTTTCCTCAAATTCATGAACATGATACTGATCTCGTCATCTCCATTCATTATATTCATCACTTCCTCAAATAATTATGTCAGGATTGGCCCTTTTGAAAATCATGCTAGCTGCTTCAATTTTTTTTAAATTAGATTGTTCCCTAGAGAAGGGAAAACACAAAGTTTATACTTCTCTCATTTTCATAATAAGTGGACAATTATCTTATAGAATTTTAGGATCCCCACAGTGTGGAAGCACACCATTTGGCTTATTGGGTCCACACCAATCGTTTGAAAAGCATCCCACCCAGACCTACCCCTATTATCCTATCCCTGCAACCCTACATTTCCCATGGCTAATCCACCTAGCCTGCATATCCCCAGAAGCTATGGGCAATTTAGCATGGCCAATCCACCTAACCTGCCCATCTTTGGACTGTAGGAGGAAACCAGAGCACCCAGAGAAAACCCATGCAGACAGGGGGAGAATGTGCAGACTCCACACACACTGCCACCTAAGGCTAGAATTGAACCCAGGTCCCTGGCGCTGTGAGGTAGCAGTGCTAACCTGGACAGATGCACTTGACTCAGAATTTCAACCACCTCCCTGGAATTCTTGGGCTGACATTGATCCGTGCCAGCAGCAAAACTTGGCAGATGCTTTTTTTACACTATTCCTGATCCTCTTTCAACTAAAGTTTTCAGAAAAATATTCAAACTCTTTTTGGAGACTCCTAGCCACCCCCCCGCTCCCCCCACCCCCTTTTTTTTCACTTGGTTATTAACTTCCAGATCAATGAAAAGTTGACTGCCAATTCACTGAGAGCTCATTTCATGCATCCCCAAACTTATAATTTGTATACCCTGAAAACATTCACAAAATTAATTGCAAAAATTAATTGATCATCTAAAATATCAAAATAAAATAAAAATTTAAAATATGTTGCTTATTTTCAATGATCTGCAGTTTCTATTTGCAGTGGGGGAGGAAAACCGTTAAGCAAAGTGTTTCTGCTTCCTTTCCTTGGCTGCAACTCAAAGTAAAAACCAAACCACAAAAGCCTCCACCTCACTAATGCTCCTCGATATTTATGAATGTCAGAACCTCATTTTCAGCACCTCAAAACAACCAAATCTAATAAGGATTTTAACTAATTTTAAACAAAGTCAAACATATTTTCAATATAAAAATATTGATTCCCTCTCCTAACTGGCAACTGTTCTTTCAAGCTGAATTACTGCCTTCATAAATGTGACTTTATCCTTTTACTTTTCAACATTTATTCTTTGACAACATTGTCAGCTCTAATGTTAGCCACTTCCTCTATTCGTTGTGAAAATTCCCACCAAACCCTGAATAGTTCAATCACATATTGCATTGGTTTCTGAGTCACAACATTTCACTATAAAGTCTGAATCGACACTCAAGAGTCACAGACCCCAGTTTGAGATTCATTGATGTTGAGAAGGAAACTTTTCATTCCTATCTCCTCTGTTGAATATCTGACTCCTATCCCATGCCAAGTTAGCTGACTGTCTGAAGTAGTCTAGCAAACTGGTCATTTGTGTCCAAAAGCTGTTAAGCTTAGCAAAACATTCACCTTACAGATTGCAATAATTCAGAAAGAAGGGACACTGTCACTCTCTCAGAGATAGTAAAACTCACCAAGGCAATGCTACCCACATCCCAAAACTGAATTATCTGCACAGAAAGAAATGAACTCCCACATCCTGTACCGGTGGACACTGCAGTATTTTGACAAACTATTGTTGTTACTGTGCAACTAGTTCCATCATAACAATTATTTAATAAAATCATCACTTAAGGAGATGCAGCATAGCAACTCCTCCAACAGAAGATTTCTCTGCATTCTCACATCCCATCATAACTGACATGAAATCCTCTTTGTACAGGATGGAGTCACCTTGATTAGATACTGAAGGAAACCTTGGCATGTGGACCTATGAATTCATTTTGTACAAAAAAGTTGCTCAAGGTCAATAAAAGACAGTGATCTTATCACAGGGTTTAATTAAACAGAAAAACTAAAGACAAGCTCTTACTCAAATTTGCAGGCTGTGATCATGGAATGACTAAACATTATACATTCTGCGACATTCATTGAAAGAAGTTCCCCTCAGTTGGGGTCATCATTTTAACAACTGTAGTTGCAATGGTAAACTGGGACAGATACCTGTCGTGAATAGATGGTGATGGATTTGTTGGTAGATCATTGTGATATAATCACTGTACATTTAACAAGTGACAATCACAGCTTGCAAAAAAAACTGTAGAGTCAGTGTGCATTGTAATCCAATAATCTACCATCATATACAGTCGGCTGGTCTGCTCAGGCCACTAAGTGGTGTTATCTAAATGTTCTTGTAGGCTGTTACTTAATGGATTGATAAAAAGCTTTTTCATCTTCTTTATTACACAAGCACATTTACATCACTGCTTCGTATTTCAGACGTTGATTATTTATTCTTTTGTGTCATTGGAAATACAGCGTAGAAAGAGCATGACAAAACACAGGCTAGACTTTGTCTGAAATCAATTCTGATGAAAGTGAACTACAATGGTTTCAGACCAGTCTTTAATAATTCAAACATATGAGAAAAAAATCTCTACTATAAAGAACTTCCTGTCTACTTCATATTTGGACGGCACATCTTTTGGTTGCCAGCTATTAGGTATTATATGTGAACAAGCCAGTTTCTATTTATAGCTCACTTTAGTCCATTGTAAGTTCTGCAAAATAACAAAAGTTCTTTCAAACAAAAAAATGTAATTACAGCATTTCATTATAAGAATATTCTTAGACTCTTTGATGGCGCAGTAAATTAGAAACAAAATAATCATTATTGTAGTAAAATAGAATGAAATATAATTCAATAGGGAGGCAAATTTTGAAGAAATTAAAATGACAGTGTTGGTGTTCCATGGCATAGTTCATGGGATGTCTCTGGGTTTCTTTCGGCTTCTACCACTGGTAATTGGCTTCAGTGAGAAATTGCTCCATAGCCGGTAGTACTAGACCAGAACATGCCAGGTATAAAATATTGCTTACGCTATTTCATATATGATGGTAAAATTGTATGTACCCAACAAATGCTTGGCACATGTTGTAATACCTATTTCGATTTGAAATGTCTTTCATATCATATGAATACTTGAAAAATCCAGTAATAACTCATGAACTTTTAATGCATCTAGTTATATCACATGGATAACATTGGAAAAACCAGTTATATTGTCAATATTTTAGAAGTCCAGATATATTCTGGGATGGAAAGGATACCTTAGGAAGAATACTTTATTTCCAGCATATACTTTAAATGGCAGTGTAACTATACTGAGCTGCATGGAAGCATTGTTCACAAGCTACAATGTGCATCAATTAAATTCTGGTGTTGAAGAGAAAGAAATCTTCCTCCAAATGGTAATTGTTCATCTCCTGCAGCTTCCAATTCAATTATTTGAGAAAAGCTGCACATAAACTGCAAATCCTTTTGTCTAGAGAAGTTATTGGGCCAACCTCAGTTCTCAGAATTAGCCTTCAGCTCTTGCAGCAATATATTTTATATTCATTTGGCCACCAAAGTCAATCATGATTCTCACACTTTTTAAATGTTACATTTTCCTTTTCATTGAATTTTTTTCACAGAAAAACGGAATTGAAGCCTTTGTTCTTGTAAAGCACATGTAAACAATCCGAGTATATATCAGGTAGTTGCAACAAGCTAAGCAAATTTCCTAGAGCAGAAAGACATGGATATGCAATTTTCTGAACCCAAGCAATATTAACCACTTAGCAGAAAACATTAGAGCTGCTGTCCCACGTTAGGAAAAAAGTCACTTGCTGTATAGCTCACAGCTCATTTTAAAAAAAGGTTACCTGACCCAAAACTATATAAATAAAATGAATTTCAGAACAGTATAGAGAAATGCAGCAAATATCTGATATGTCAGGATGACCAATCAATTGTTCTTTTTGGGCACATTAGAGGCTTTCAAATTAAATTGAATTGTCTTTAAAGCTCGTGGAAGTACATCTACTAGTCAGGAGGTGTAACTATTCCACAGGGGAGAGGTGGAAACTGAAAACAAACTAAGTAGGTTTCCCAGTATTTGATGGAAATTCCTTGCAATCTATAGGTATATCCTATATGGAATCTCAAGAAAAACATCTTGGGTAAATCTTCCAGAAGTTAGAATATGTTCTACATCATGCCTACATCTGCAATGTTACATACAACAGACAGAATCTTCCCAGTCCCATGAGACAGATTTGAAGTGGAGCTGTGGACAGATAAACATATACAGTAGAGGCATGACTAAGCCATTCTGTCCCTCAAACATGTTCTGCAGTGATAGGAGGTAAGGGAGCAAGCTCAGAGGACATGGCAACAATTCACACCTTCCGCCTTCAGAAATCTTGCCACAGGCAAGAGAAAACCATCAGCCAAAGGTGGCCAATTATAATTAATTAAAAGTAGATTTAGACCACACCATCAGAAATCAGATCTCTTCAATGTCACGTGAGCTGTTAGCTGTGTCAGTATCTTGTCATGTCAGGTGATACAGCTATACAGTGAGAATCGACTGCACAATGAAAGGCTAATGCAGTCATTAATATGAAATAGATAGGCATACAGGGATGTAACTGTGTACTATCAGACACTTCCATGGAGTAGTCAACCTTCTGATGTTAAATTGGTAAAATGGGACAGTGAATAAAAGTTGGTTTGGCTTGGACAGTCAGAATCAGTGAGGACACATGGACAGAGCACAGCACAGTAGTGTTGTGGGCATCCAGTCATGGGGTCCAGTTATTCAACGGATGGATGGACTGTGGAGAAATAGCAGAATGGAAAGCAGAACAGGCAAATAGAGGCAGCAACATGTCACAGGCTGGTTGGAGGTGGGTAAAGTGTTATAAAACAGTATTTCCTTCAAAGGAGAGTATTGTAGGCCTTTAGGAGAAGCAGTAGCATGGAAGGCTGCATCTCTTGTGGAAACTGGTCACAGACAACTGCATATTTCTGGATCAGGACCTCAGGTCTCACTGGGCAGGTACTCAGCCACTGGTCACAGCAGAGAAAGTCCCAGTCACCTTTAATTTCTATAACATTACTGGGCTAGTGACATTTATGGTGATAGCTTAAAATACAAAAGACAGATGCCCTGAATATGAGAGATGTGGACATCACTGGCTAGGCCAATGTTTAGCATCCATCCGTAAGTGCCCTTCAGAGGGTGTTGGTGAGCTGCCTTCTTGAACCTATGTGATGTTATTAGAGAGGGAGTTCCAGGATTTTGTCCCGGTTAGACCGAAGGATTAGGGATATAAGTTCCAGTTGAGGATAGTGTGTGTTTTGAATGGGAGCTGAACCTACAAGCAATGTTGCCATGCCCTACAAGTAAGTAATGCTTGAGATCACAAATTTGGAAAATACCGATGAAAGAGCCTTCAGTGAAGCAAGTGAAAAGTATTTCAGGACCCTTTTTGAAGGGAGACAGACTTTGGGTAGTCATTAGGGCTACTTGTTGCAGGATTACCAGCCTCTGATTTGCTCCTATAGCCACAGTATTTACATGGTTGTTCAATTTCTAGCCAATAACAACCTCATGTTGTAAAGGGTTGATAGTTTAGAGTTGGCCATGCCATTGACGATCTAGGACAGATGGTTAAATTCTCTTTTGTTGGAGATGGCCTTTACCTAACACTTGTGTAGTGTGAGTGTTACTTGCCACTCGTCAGCCCAATCCTTGATATTAGGTAAAAACAATGATTGCGGATGCTGGAAACAAGATTCTGGATTACTGGTGCTAGAAGAGCACAGCAGTGCAGGCAGCATCCAGGGAGCAGCGAAATCGACATTTCGGGCAAAAGCCCTTCATCAGGAATAAAGGCAGAGAGCCTGAAGGGTGGAGAGATAAGCGAGAGGGGGGTGGGGGTGGGGAGAAAGTAGCATAGAGTAGGGGGTGGGGATGAAGGTGATAGGTCAGGGAGGAG
>NC_057714.1:48506550-48527561 GCF_004010195.1 Chiloscyllium plagiosum | reverse complement strand
GCATCTTTAGCCACGTGGGAAGGGAAATTGCAGTCTCTAAAGAAGGAGGCCATCTGGTGTGTTCTGTGGTGGAACTGGTCCTCCTGGGAGCAGATACGGCAGAGGCGGAGGAATCGGGAATATGGAATGGCATTTTTGCAAGAGGTTGGTGGGAAGAGGTGTAATCCAGGTAGCTGTGGGAATTGGTGGGTTTGTAAAAAATGTCAGTGTCAAGTCGGTCGTCGTTAATGGAGATGGAGAGGTCCAGGAAGAGGAGGGAGGTGTCAGAGATGGTCCAGGTAAATTTAAGGTCAGGGTGGAATGTGTAGGTAAAGTTGATGAATTGCTCAACCTCCTCGCGGGAGCACGAGGTGGCGCCAATGCAGTCATCAATGTAGCGGAGGAAGAGGTGGGGAGTGGTGCCGGTGTAATTACGGAAGATCAACTGTTCTACGTACCCACCCTCCCATCCTGGCACCTTCCCCTGCCACCGCAGGAACTGTAAAACCTGCGCCCACACCTCCTCCCTCACCTCTATCCAAGGCCCTAAAGGAGCCTTCCACATCCATCAAAGTTTTACCTGCACATCCACTAATATCATTTATTGTATCCGTTGCTCTCGATGCGGTCTCAAGGAAAGTAACCCCAGCCTATTCAGTCTCTCCCTATAGCTCAAACCCTTCAACCCTGGCAATACCCTTGTGAATCTTTACTGAGCCCTTTCAAGTTTCACAACATCCTTCTTATAGCAGGGAGACCAGACCTGAATGCAGTATTCCAAAAGTGGCCAAACCAGTGTCCACTCCACCCTCCTATCACCTTCAGCCCCTCCCCCATTCACCTATTGTACTCTATGCTACTTTCTCCCCACCCCATCCCCCTCGAGCTTATCTCTCCACTCTTCAGGCTCTCTGCCTTTATTCCTGATGAAGGGCTTTTGCCCGAAATGTCGATTTCGCTGCTCCTTGGATGCTGCCTGAACTGCTAATCCAGAATCCTTGATATTGTCTAGGACTTGCTTCATGGACCACTTCAGTATCCAAAGAGTTGCAAACAATGTTAAACATTGTGCAATTAAGTGAACATCCCATTTCTGACCTAATGATGAGGAAAAGTCATTAATGAAAAAGCTGAAGATTGTTGGGCCTAGGATAAACTGCTGGAATATTGCGTGCAATTCTGGTCTCCTTCCTATCAGAAAGATGTTGTGAAACTTGCAAGGGGTCAGAAAAGATTTGCAAAGATGTTGCCAGGGTTGGAGGATTTGAGCTGTAGGGAGATGCTGAACAGGCTGGGGCTGTTTTCCCTGGAGTGTCGGAGGTTGAGGGGTGATGTTATAGAGTTTTACGAAATTATGAGGGGCATGGATAGGGTAAATAGGCAAAGGCTTTTCCCTGGGTGGAGGGGTCCAGAACTAGAGGCATAGGTTTAGGGCGAGAGGGGAAAAATATAAAAGAGACCTACAGGGCAACTTTTTCACACAGAGGGTGGTACGTGTATGGAATGAGCTGCCAGAGGATGTGGTGGAAGCTGGTACAATTGCAACATTTAAGAGGCATTTGGATGGGTATATGAATAGGAAGGGTTTGGGGTCTGTTTCCATGCTGTACATGTCTATGACTCTATGACTCTATAACTCCTGCAAAGATGTTCTGGGACTGAGATGATTGTCCCCCAACATCCAGCACCATCTTCCTTTGAGCCAGGCTTGACTCCAGAGTAATGGCTAAAGAGTTGAGGTGGAATTCTTTTTCACAGAGGGCTGTTGACAATAAGACATTAAGTAATGCATGGCAGAGCTAGACAGGTTTTTAATCAGTAAAGGAATCAAGACTATGGGGGAGAAAGCAGAAAAGTAGCATTGAGGATTATTAGAACAGACATGATCTCATTGAATGGTAGAATAGACTCAAAGGGCCAAATGGCCTACTTCTGCTCCTACATCTTTTGAGTAATATATTTCTGAGTGGTCCACATTTTTTGGTGCATTGATAATGGTTGGCACTATGCTGCACCCTCCAATAGAGGGACTATCATCAGACACCTCTGCCCTGTCTCCTAGTTTAATGATGTGGCCTTCACCCCATGGCAAACATTCCCTTCACAGCACAGGTTCCACCCATTGGTTGGTGTGCTTGGATCATGTGATGTTGTCTTCTCAAAGTTTCATTCATCCTCTGCAGTATTCACTGGATCATGACACCTCAACATTGGTCTTGTCATGTAAATAAAACATTAATGAATCTGTGTTTGGCTACTTCACAATGCTCATAGTCTTCCCGCAAGATCAAAAATTGGTAACTGTTCCAAAAGTGTGCCAATTTTCATGCATTTAGTGTTTCCTCTCTCAGGCACACCCCCTCTCACCTCCCCACGACCCCAACCCTTCTACTCCAAGCCAAGATGAGGATCTTGCTTTTCTCCAAGTGAGAGCATCCTCCAAGTTGATTGCTGCCTCCTTAGTTGGCATTAGGATGGCATTTTTGGCCACACCACATCCCACCCACCCCTCACTTCATACCTCCTTCCCCCAGCACTGTGAGCTCCTTTTTTCCTGCAGGGTAAATCAGTGGAGTTTCATGAATGATAGGTTTCCCATCATCCCCTGAGATGGCAGCAGACTTAAAGAAGACATTGCAAATTATCAACATTTTCTCGTTGTCCACTGCTTCCATGGATGACCATGCTGCTATTGCATCCTTCACTCATGGAGTGACCTGGGAGAACAAGCCTCAGTATTGCTTGGACTTGTATTAGCTGCATATTAACAGTGTGTGAACCTCCAGATTTAAGCAGATCTGATGTCTGCTATCTAGCCACACCACAGAAGATCATTGAACCACTTACAGCACTAGATCCAAGTCTTTCTGACAATTCTGCAGGTGGAGACCTGCTATTCCATCTCTAGCCAGACCTGAGTCATTATAACGGTTGACTGCCTCCTCCCACTCTCAGGGTAAAAATAACTTTCTGTGGGCCCTCACCACCTCCACATTATCTCACTGAATCATGGCATCATTCTTCTCTTCTGCAATCCATTCTGCACTTCTTGGATGCTACATTCAGCCAGGAATTTAGACTGTCTCCAATACTGAACAGGCCCACATTAAAAAGGCCACCAGACATCCACATTGCTCTTGAACCTGCCCACTGCCCTTCTTTAGACAACAAATGTAGACATGGTATCCTAATTTGTCAGCTCGCAAAAGATTGACAATTTTGCCATGCCTCTGACACTACAGGCTCAAGACCCAAGAAAGGATACCAAGGTCAAAATATTCAATTAGTAGATGGCTTGTCTATCAGGTCAGATTGTTTAATAAAGGAGAGTAGGAAATATTATAAAATTGATTTAAATTTACTGAGCCAGATCTAATTTTATTGCATGTCCTTTATAGACTGTCTATTAATAATAAAGCTAAGGTAAATTACAATATAATTGCTTTTTGCTAAAGTAAATTTCAACATAATGCAAAAAGCTGGTAAATTGAGCTCTATTTTCTATCATTAGTGTAATAACTATCTTGTAATGTAGAGTAAGTTAATCTACTAACTGACCCTATTGGAAGACAAGAAGTCTTTCAATCCCCAACATCTCTGCAACATTTACATTGTTAAAGCTCAGACTCGTTGCGGATCTTTAGCAATGTGGCAAAGCTGTGGCATTTCTGTGTATTTTAAGAGGAAGCATGAACATTCCAGGCAACATGAGGCTACATTTCATTGGTGCTGCAATACATTGTACCATGATGAGTGAGAATACAGGTCCATGCCCGAGAGTATACTGTCACTTTAAGGGAGATGGAAAGCAGCATTCATGTATATCTATCTACACAGGAAATGGTTTGGTATTTTGAACTATGTATGTTTCAAGAAAATGAAATTATGCATAAATCTGAAGTAGAACATGTTGCTACTGGTTGTAAAACAAAGCCCCTCAGCTTTGAAGTATAAGAGAACATTTTATTTCCTACCTGTTTTTATCCCACACTGACAAATTGTATATGAAAGTTGCAATGCATCTGCTCCATTTCATGGTCCTGTTGTGCCTCTGTGGTTAAAGGGACTGTCCCAACTCAGAGAACATGCAAATGCAGTTAATGTTGGGGAGAACCCAACCTCAGTGACAAAGCACAGAATACAAAGGGCAGGGCAAATTTTAAAAATTCAATTAAAGAATAACTCAGGCTAATTGTGTTTCGTAAGGTAAAACAGAGATTTATTATTAAATATTTACTAAATTCAAGGCTTCATAGCAACACAGAACATAGAAAAACAAGCAAAAAAAGGGGCATTCAATCTATCAAAATAGCTTCTTCCACCTGCCATGCATCCTCCTCTCTCATGGACTCCATTCAACTTTTCAAGGTTATGCATAGTTTTGTATGACCCTAAAGATAAATCAGCAACATTGCAGAAATATCCAACCAAGCTTACCAACTACTTTTGAATTGTTGCTTGCAATGATTGACATTTTGTTAAAAAAAATGGCAGTACAGTAGGTGTTTTCACAGCAGCTTTAAAATGTGAGCTCAATAGCCCAAACTTATTCGGCTTCAAAATGTTTTCTGCATTCGTGTTACTGTGGAGAATTGATGATTGTTTGTCTTATGCATTCCATGGAGGATGACTAACACATGCTAAGCTGCAGGCAGCCATTATTAATGTAACTTTATTTGCACTTTCCCAACAGAGAGGGCAGCAGAGAAAGCAATATAACAAAAAGCTCAAATCTTGCAATATATTACATCCCTCCCCATTTGACAACAAATAATCTACACATTAAAATGTAAAATAGCATAGTACATATGCTCCCTGAAAGCAATATAACTAAACCAATTTCAATAATACCTGAAAATTTAACAGGTTGTGTTGCAGATTGTTATTCACTTGTGGGGTCTGGGCACTTATTGCCCGTCTCTAGTTGCCATTGAGAAGGTGCCTTCTTGAACTGCTGCAGTCCATGTGTTAAGGTAGACTCACAATGCCATCAGGGAGGAAATTCTAAGCATGTGACCAAGCAACAGTGAAGGAACAACACAGTATTTCCAAGCCAGGATAGTGAGTGGCTTGGAGGGGAACATGCATATGGTTGTGGTTTCCTGCTGCTCTTTTCCTTCTAGATAGAAATGGTGATAGGTTTGGAATGTGCTGTCTATAAATCTTTAGTGAATTTCTGTAGTGCATCTTGTAGATTGTACACAATGCTGCCACTGAGCCTCGATGGTAGATGGAATAAATGCTTGTGAATGTTTCTTTTTGATTTTCACTTTCTGACTTTTACTTTGGACTGAAAGCGGAACTTGGACTACGGGAGATTTATCATGTTGACACTTTGTGAGAATTCTTCCTTCGTACAATGATCTACTTATGGAGTCTCTCTCTAATCTTCACTAGATATGTGAATGTACCCAGCTCCTTTAGATCAACATCAATCACATGTCTCTCCTTATCACTGCAGTAGTTTTTCACTGTGATTTTCAGACAAAACTGAACTCTCTAAATTCCACTCTGACTGTTATTTTTACTGTGTGCATTGGATTTATAACTTGAACTCCAATCCTCTTATCTTCCATGTACTATTTTTCTTGCTCTCTCACTTAATACAACTCTTCAATCACATCAATTTCTGTTTCATATCTATTAAATAAGCATTTTAGGATTTACAAACTCCTGAACTGGCTTTAGATCTATCATGAACTTGACCATGTGCATGGTTATGACCTGGCACTGTTACTATAACCTGGCACTGTTTGCTCCCCACCTGCACACTGTCTAGCTGTGACTGACTTTCCCATTGACAAAACACTTGACTAGAAATGAGACATTTAAGTGGTTGGTGGCTACCTTAACAAGTATACTATTAAAATTTCTGTGTCTGTGAGCTTGGCTTCCGGGGCCTGGATCTTTGTAAAATCCAGTGGCCCCCCCATGTCTCAGAAAAAGATTTTTTTTCCCTTTTGCTATTCTGTCTTTTGGCCATTGTAAACTCAGCACAGTCAAAGGCTTCACTTTGATTTTGTTGTTCTTGTGGCCTGCTTCAAATGTGATCTAAAGGTCAATTTCTCAGTTTGCACCATCCCTATAGTGAAGAGAGTGTTTCTTTAATTCAAGAAAGTAATCTGCAGTAATCTCACTTGGCAATTGTTTATTCACATGAAAAGTGGCTCTCAGTGCAATTTAATTCTTAGTCATTGCCTTGATAGGAGTCCATGATCTCATTAATTTCAGGATAGTTCACAAAGCAGGGTCTCACAGTCCACATTAGTTAGGCACCACCTCAAAAGTATCTGTCTCCATCATAGTGAAGAAAACATTTTATAAACCTTAACTCCTATTTTACTTGCTTTCAGCCAAGTCTGTAATCTTTCTTTGCAATTATATCAGTCCCCTTTGTTAGGGTTGAATTATCCCATTGTCTGCAAGTATGCCTTCAGTGCTATATTTTTCAAATATGTACTGCACTGACTCATTTTCTAGTTGGAAGTAACACCAAACTTTCAAATTGCTCAATCTTTTGCAAAATCCAGTTTAAAATATCAAAAAAATTTCCTTCAGTTCTTAACTTCTCGAAGGAAGTGTAAAAAAGACTTTTACCCATTATCTTTCTGTTGCATATTGCACTGAGAAAATCGACCGTCTGTACATTATTGAACAAATTTTACTTACACCTCCCCAATAGAACCTACAGCACAAAATGCTCAAATTGTTCAATGTACTGCAGTAAATACAGAATCCATATCAAAATGTTCAACCTGAAGAAAATTTCCAAACTACTAAGCAACAGCAAAGAGCTAACCTAGACCTTTATGAACTAACTTGGAAAATTCATTGAAATGAACACTAATTTCATAATGAGTAATTATCCCATATAATGAAGACAGTATGGTATGATTATGTTGTTCACATGATTCTGAGTGCAGTCAGGGTGAACTGCATTGTTGATTGGCTGGATGTGTCAAGTAGGAGACCCAAACTCCAACACTTAATAACACAACTTAAAGTTGACCTGCACTGCTCAAAGAGATCTGGTCAAAGTTTTCAGAATCATGAGGGACCTGGAAAAAGCAGACAGAGAGAAACTGTTCCTGCTCATAAAAGGATCAAGAATGAGAGAGCACAGATTTGCAAAGAAGACAAATCCAATGTGAGAAAAGAAGTTCACACAACAAGTGGTTCAAGTCTGGAATGCATTGCCTGTAAGTGTGGTGGAGGCAGATTTAATTGAGACATTCAAAGGGGTATTACATGATTATTTAAATATAAACAATGTGCAATGGTATGGAGAAGAGGCGGGAGAATGGCACTAAGTCCTGATGCTCATTTGAAGAGCTGATGCAGACATAATGGGTTGAACAGCCTGCTTCTGCACCGTAATACTTCTGTGATTTCAAGTTCCGCTGTGGGGATGAGTGCTGTGGTTAAAATTCTTCTACTATAGAGAATATTCCCACCTGTGTAAATACAGAAGGTAGAATCTTAACCACCCATCAGCAATTCACTAGGTCAACACTCACAACACGAATTACAAGGTTTCCCAGATTGTGTGCACCATCCATCTATATTGCTCTGCCACCGAGTGTGAATGTCTCATAAAGAATATGCAAAGGCATTGGTATTCGGATCTTCATTTTCTAATTTTTGCCAGAAATTCCATTCATTATTATTACGCCCAAGATAAACAGAATTCTCCCCTGTACAGAAGAGAATTTTTAGAGGGACAACGATTTCAACCAATGTGACATTTGCTTGTAAAATGCTCAAAATACATCCAGTAATTTGGCTTATTGTGTAGTTCATAGATATTTAAATATGCAGATCTGGTTTTATATTGGTGACCTGATTAATTTCCCACCTCACTCTCTCTTTTGTAAACTTTCAATTTAATTTTTTTAAGTATTAGGTCAAAGAAAGCAGGACAACCAAATGGCACTACTGCTAAACTGCAGATGTTCACCATTACACAAAAACTTACATTTGCAACATCTTATGTGCCTAACAACAGTCATGAGGAACCACCCTTCAGATCTTCATTTGTATAACTGCACCAGATTTTGCAATGGGAAGGTCCTAGGGAGTGTTGTTGAACAAAAAGACCTTGGAGTGCAGGTTCATAGTTCCTTGAAAGTGGTGTCGCAGGTAGATAGGATAGTGAAGAAGGCTTTTAGTATTCTTGTCTTTATTGGTCAGAGCATTGAGTACAGGAATTGGAAGGTTATGTTGCAGCTGTACAGGACATTGGTTAGGCCACTTTTGGAATATTGCAAGCAGTTCTGGTCTCCCTGTTATTGGAAGGATATTGTGAAACTTGAAAGGGTTCAGAAAAGATTTACAAGGATGTTGCCAGGGTTGGAGGATTTGAGCTATAGAGAGAGGCTGAATAGGCTGGGGCTATTTTCTCTGGAGTGTCGGAGGCTGAGGGGTGACCTTATAGAGGTTTATAAAATCATGAGGGACATGGGTAGGGTAAATAGACAAGGTATTTTCCCAGGGGTGGGTGAGTCCAGAACTAGAGGGCACAGGTTTAAGGTGAGAGGGGAAAAATTTAAAAGGGATATAAGGGGCAACTTCTTCATGCAGAGGGTTTGTGGAATGAGTTGCCAGAGGAAGTGGTGGAGGCTGGTACAATGACAGCATCTGGATGGGTATATGAATAGGAAGCATTTAAAGGGATATGGGCCAAATGCTGACAAACGGGACTGCATTTCTTTAGGATATCTGATCGGCATGGACAAGTTGGACCAAAGGGTTTGTTTCCTTACTGTACATCTCTCTGATTCTATGACTCTATGTCAACATTAATTCTCTCTCTCCACAAATACCAGCTTTTCAGTTTTGTAATACCACCTGCATTCACAGTGCTCTGCTTTTCAACATCTTGTTAAAACACACATGGAATACAGGGAGAACTAGCCATTTGGATACAGAGCTGGCTCGAAGGTAGAAGACAGAGGGTGGTGGTGGTGGGTTGCTTTTCGGACTGGAGACCTGTGACCAGTGGAGTGCCACAAGGATTGGTGCTGGGTCTGCTGCTTTTCATCATTTATATAAATGATTTGGGTGTGAGCATAAGAAGTATAGTTAGTAAGTTTGCAGATGACACGGGATCTTGTCAGATGAGCCAATGGCCCAAGGACTAGCAGATGGAGTTTAATTTAGATAAAGGTAAGGTGTTTGCATTTTGGAAAGGCAAATCAGGGCAGGACTTATACATTTAATGGTAAGGTCCTGGGGAGTGTGCTGAACAAAGAGACCTTGCAGTGCATGTTCATAGTTCCTTGAAAGTGGAGTCACAGGTCAATAGAATCGTGAAGAAAGCATTTGGTATTCTTTCCTTTATTGATCAGAATCAGAAATCACATGACACCAGGGTAACGTCCAACAGGTTTATTTGAAGTCACAAGCTTTCGGAACGCAGCCCCATTCATCCGTTGTCGTAGAGTCTGTATGGTCTCACCAATATACCATGCCTTGGGGCATCCTTGCCTGCAACTTATGTAGACAACACTGGCCAAGTCACATACGTATCTGCCATGCACTTGGTGAGTGGTATCCCCACATGTGATGGTAGTATCCATGTCAATGATCTGACATGTCTTGCAGAGATTGCCACAGCAGGGTTTTGTGGTGTTGTGGTCGATGTTGTCCTGAAGGCTGGAACAGTTTGCTGCAAACGATGGTCTGTTTAAGGTTTGGCAGTTGTTTGAAGGTGAGAAGTGGAGGAGTAGGGAAGATCTTGATGAGATGCTCATTATCATCATTGACAGCTTGGAGGCTGTGAAGAACATGGCGTAGTCTCTCCACTCCAAGGAAGTACTGGATGATGAAGGGCACTCTATCAATCATGTCTTGTGTCTGTCTCCTGAGGAGGTCATTGCAGTTTTCCACTGTGGCACGTCGGAACTGGCGATCGATGAGTTGTGCATTGTATCACATTCTTATGAGGGTGTCCCTAAAAATCTTTACATGTCCATTGTGTTCCTCCTCATCTGAACAAATCCTGTGTATGCATAGAGCTTGTCTGGAGGGGTTGGGCCTCTTTAATATGTTTAGGAAGCTCGAGAAGTGCAGCATTGTGAGGTTATCTGTGGGCTTGCCATAGAGTGAGGTACTGAGGTGTCGATCCTTGATGGAAATCCATGTGTCTAAGAATAGTAGTCCATGCTAAGTCTGATAGTAGGATGAAACTTTTGATATCGCTATGTAGTTGTTTCAGTGATTCCTCACTACGAGTCCAAAGGAAGAAAATGTTATTGATGTATCTGGTGTGTAACATTGGTCAGAGGTCCTGCACAGCAAAAAATGTCTTGTTCAAACTTGTGCATGCAAATGTTGGCATACTGGGGTGCAAATCTGGTCCCGATGGCTGTTCCACGTGTCTGGATGAAGAACTGGTTGGCGAAGATAAAGATGTTGTGGTCGAGGATGAAGCGGATGAGTTTTATGTTGGTGCCTGGAGATTGGCAGTTGTTGGTGTTGAGTGCTGAGGCTGTTGCAGTGATACCGTTGTCATGGGGGATACTGGAGTAGAGTGCCGAAAGGTCCATTGTGACGAGGAATGTTCCTAGTTTAACTGGTCAGTGGGTGCTGAATTTAAGTAAGAAATCTGTAGTGTCATGACAGAAGCTGGGAGTTCCTTATACAACAGGAAGCCTGGCTGTCTGGCAGAAGGCAAGAGTGGGGATAAAAGGGTCCTCAGGATGGAAGCCTGTCACTAGTGGTGTTCCACAAGGCTCAGTGTTGGTTCCACAACTTTTCACTTTATACATTAACGATCTAGATGAAGGAACTGAGGGCATTCTCGTTAAGTTTTCAGATGATACAAACATTGGTACAGGGACAGGTAGCAGAGAGGAGGCAGGGATGTTGTGGAAGGATTTAGAGAGGTTAGGAAAATGGGCAAAGAATTGGCAGATGGAGTACAATGTGGGAATGTGTGAGCTCATGCACTTTGGTAGGAAGAATAGAGGCATGAAATATCTTCTAAATGGGGACAAAATTCAGAAATCTGAAGTGGAAAGAGACTTAGGAGTTCTAGTCCATGATTCTCTCAAGGTAAACTTGCAGATTGAGTCAATAGTTGGAAGGCAAATGCAAAGATGGCATTTATTTTGAGAGGACTTCAATATAAAGGCAGGGATGTACTTTCAAGGGTCTATAAGGCTCTGGTCAGACCACATTTGGAGTTTTGTGGGCAATTTTGGACCCCATATCTCCAGAAGAATGTGCTGGCCCTGGAGTGTGTTCAGAGGAGGTTCACAGCCTTAGAGTAAAGGGAAGACCTTTCAGAATGGAGATAAGGAGAAATGTCTTTAGCCAGAGAATGATCAGTCCATAGAATTCATTGCCACAGAAGGCTGTGGAGGCCAGGTCATTGAGTGCATTTAAGACTAAAATAGATAGGTTCTTGATTGTCAAGGGGATTAAGGGTTACAGGGAGAAAGTGAGAGAATGGGGGTGAGAAAATTGAATGGTGAAGCAGACTTGATGGGCTGAATGACCTAATTTCTACTCCTATGTCACATGGTCTTATGTCCTTGACAAAGCCAGAGAGATTCTCAGACAGGATCCCATTGCCTGATATGATGGGACATCCAGGTGTGTTGGCTTTGTGTGTTTTCAGAAAGCAGTAGAAGTCTCCTTTGCGCAAAGTACATGGGATGATAGTGCATAAGCTACTTTGAAGGTCTGGATCAAAAGCCTTGATCAGTCTATTGATTTGATGGGTGTGTTCTTTGGTCAGATCAGCAGGTAGTTTTCTGTGGTGTTCCTGGTTGTTCAGTTGTCGGTATACTTCTTTACAGTAGTTCAGTACCCATAAAGACAGCCTCAACCGTGATCTTGGGTTCATGTCACATTGCATATGACCCCACCACAGTGTTCTGTATCTGTAAAATCTTCCTTACTATCCTGTTTGGACACCATCACCTTGATAAATTGTGACTATCTCTCTACCGTAATCAGTTTATTCAGCTTTGGATTACCTATTACTTTGGTTATACCCTCGGCATATAACTCTTAAAGATAACATCTCATTCCAGTCATTTAGTTTGTCTTCAGCACCACCTTATTTTTAATTTTTTGTAATTATCTCTCTGCCTCATTTAATTGGATTATAGTCACTTGTTATTTAGCTGTTAAAAGAACAAAGAACAAAGAAAGTTTACAGCCCAGCAACAGGCCCTTCGGCCCTCCAAGCCTGAGCTGATTCAACTCCACTGTCTAAACCTGTCGCCCAATTCCTAGGCATCTGTATCCCTCTGCTCCCCACTTACTCATGCACCTGTCCAAATGCATCTTAAATTAATCTACTGTGCCTGCCTCTACTACCTCTGCTGGCAACGCATTCCAGGCACCTAGCACCCTCTGTGTAAAGTACTTGCCATGTGTGACCCCTTAAACGTTTCACCTCTCATCTTGAACGCGTGACCTCTCATTATTGAGTCCCTCACCCTGGGTAAAAGCTTATCTCTTTCTACCCTGTCTATACCCTTCATGATTTTGTAGCCCTCAATCAGTCCCCCCTCAATCTCCTTTTCTCTAATGAAAACAATCCTAACCTACTCAACCTCACTTCATAGCTAGCGCCTTCCATACCAGGCAACATCCTTGTAAACCTTCTCTGCACCCTCTCTAAAGTGTTCACATCCTTTTGGTAATCTGGCAACCAGAACTGTACACAGTATTCTAAATGCAGCCGAACCAATGTCTTGTACAATTTTAATATGACCTGCCAGTTCTTAGACTCAATACTCCATTCAATGAAGGCAAGCATACCATATGCCTTCTTGACCGCTCTATCCACCTGTGCAACAACCTTCAGGGTACCATGGACTTGAACTCCCAACTTTGCTCACCAACTTTTCCCAAGGCTCTTCCATTTACTGTATAATTCGCTCTAGAATTAGACTTCCTAAAATGCATCATCTCACATTTGCCTGAATTGAACTCAGACTTTGAGGTATGTAGGGAAGAGGTGTTGGAAATTCTGGAAAGGGTGAAAATAGATAAGTCCCCTGGGCCTGATGGCATTTATCCTAGGATTCTCTGGGAAGCAAGGGAGGAGATTGCAGAGCCATTGGCCTTGATTTTTATGTCCTCGTTATCTACAGGAATAGTGCCAGAAGACTGGAGGATAACAAATGTGGTCCCCTTGTTCAAGAAGGGGAGTAGGGATAACCCTAGTAACTATAGGCCAGTGAGTCTCACTTCTGTTGTGGGCAAAGTCTTAGAGAGAATTGTAAGGGATAGGATTTATGAACATCTGGATAGGAATAATGTGATCAAGGATAGTCAGCATGGTTTTGTGAAGGGCAGGTCGTGCCTCACAAACCTTATTGAATTCTTTGAAAAGGTGACGAAGGAGGTTGATGAGGGGAAAGCGGTAGATGTGGTATATATGGATTTTAGTAAGGCGTTTGATAAGGTACCCCATGGCTTAAAACTACTTTATAAATCTGTAATTTCTGATGCAGAAATTCCTATGAGGAAGATAAGAAGTCACAGGAAGATCCAAATAGATCAATTGAAAGCTGCCTGGTTGAGTGATAAGAAATGTGGTTTAGGAAATCTTAATTGGGAGTTTTTGGTAACTGATTTCATAGAAGGGAAGGTAAAAGATGGGTTAAAGTAAGTATTTTTTCATAGTTGTGAGTTAATTATTCTCTGTTACACTTTAAGAAATAAAGTAGTTAATTATTACTTTAAATAGAACTTGGCCATTCGAATATTTACAGATTACAGCTAAATATTTCTGTGTTGCTCGTTTTAAATTAGGCAGAAAAGTTAACACCGACCATCCCCACTGCTCCATGGCCGAACACTTCAACTCACCTCCCACTCCCCCAATGAAGGATATGGAGGCACTTATAGGAAGGATGTGGAGGCACTGGAACGGGTGCAGAGGTGGTTTACCAGGATGTTGCCTGGTATGGTAGAAAGATCGTATGAGGAAAGGTTGAGGCACTTGGGGTTGTTTTCATTGGGGAAAAGAAGGTTTAGGGGTGACTTGGTAGAGGTGTACAAGATGATTAGGGGTTTAGATAGGGTTGACCATGAGAACCTTTTTCCACGTATGGAGTCAGCTATTACGAGGGGGCATAGCTTTAAATTAAGGGGTGGTAGGTATAGGACAGATGTTAGGGGTAGATTCTTTACTCAGCGAGTCATGAGTTCATGGAATGCCCTGCCAGTAGCAGTGGTGGACTCTCCCTCTTTATGGGCATTTAAACGGGCATTCGATAGGCAAATGGAGGATAGTGGGCTAGTGTAGGTTAGGTGGGCTTGGATCAGTGCAACATCGAGGGCCAAAGGGCCTGTACTGTGCTGTATTTTTCTATGTTCTATGTTCAATGAACTCCATCTGCCACATCTCCGCGCAACTCTCCAGTCTATCTATATTCTCCTGTTGACAGTCCTTTATGCTTTCCACTACTCCACCAATCTTCGTGTCATGACACTTTACTCATACCATCTAACATACTTCATCACCTGCAGAGATTTATTATTCAACACTCCACTCACAATTATATTATCTTTTGATCTCTCTGCCTTGGTCTCTCTGCACATAAGTTCTGTGTCTGTGTGCTTCTCTCTCATTTCACCTGATGAAGGGGCAGTGCTCCGAAATCTTGTGATTTCAAATGAATCTGTTGGACTATAACCTGGTGCCGTGTGACTTCTGACTTTGTCTACCCCCGTCCAACACTGGCACCTCCATTTTATTTGTCAGTGCATTGAGTATAGGAGTTGGGATGTCATGTTACAGCTTAAAGGACACTGGTTAGTTTCTGGATTAGTGGTGCTGGAAGAGCACAGCAGTTCAGGCAGCATCCGAGGAGCAGTAAAATCGACATTTTGGGCAAAAGCCCTTCATCAGCAATACAGGCAGAGAGCCTGAAGGGTGGAGAGATAAGTGGGAGGAGGGTGGGGGGGGTGGGGAGAAAGTAGCATAGAGTACAATAGGTGAGCGGGGGAGAGGATGTAGGTGATAGGTCAGGGGTGAGGGTAGGGTGGAGTGGACACTGGTTAGGCCACTTTTGGAATACTGCATTCAGGTCTGGTCTCCCTGCTATAAGAAGGATGTTGTGAAACTTGAAAGGGCTCAGTAAAGATTCACAAGGGTATTGCCAGGGTTGAAGGGTTTGAGCTATAGGGAGAGGCTGAATAGGCTGGGGTTACTTTCCTTGGAGTGTTGGAGACTGAGGGGTGACTTTATATAAGTTTATAATATCATGAGGGGCATGAATAGGGTAAATAGACAAGGTTTTTTCCCTGGGTAGTGGAGTCCAAAACTAGAGGGCGTAGGTTTAAGGTGAGAGGGGAAAGCTTTAAAAGGTGAGTGTGGTACATCTATGGAATGAGCTGCCAGAGGAAGTGGTGCTGGCTGGTACAATTATGACATTTAAAAGGCGTCTGGATGGGTATGTGAATAGGAAGGGTTTAGAGGGATATGGGCCAGGTGCTGGCAAATTGGATTAGATTAATTTAGAATATCTGGTCGGCATGGACGAGTTGGACCAAAGGGTCTGTTTCCGAGCTATATATCTCTATGACTCTATTTTGTTGGTGCGTTGTACAAAAAGAATTGCTCAGACACTCTGAAGTGTACAAACGATGTGGTACATCTGCAGAAGATAGCAAGCTGGTCCACTGGCCAGTAGATTGCTGCTCCTCCACATCCTTTCCATTTCATTCTCATCACAGATACAGTTTGCATTACCTGGTACCCCCTCTATATCAGTCAGCAGGAAACTGGACATATATCCAAGAGCAGGGACAAATTGCAGACTCCACTTCATCAACTCAGGCTCAGTACAATGAGTCAATAAGTATATAGATCTATCTGTCCAGAATGTGGATTTTAAACTGATAATTAAAAATCTTAAGCTGAGGAAATATTCACTTAACTTGCTTCCTTCCTCATTGAGCATCTTTACAATAGCTCTTATTGTTTAAGGACCTCAAATGTAATCACTCCACTAAGGCTGTACCCTCATTTACTGAGACGTTAAGCTCTAAAGTTCTCTTCTTCAATCTTTCCATCTCTATACCTTTCTTTCTTTCTTTAGTATGTTTATCAATGTCCATCTCTTTCTCATCTGTCCTATTAGCTCCTGATGTGGTTTGGTGTCATTTGGAGTTTGATAACACTGCGTATTAAAGTTGCTGTAAAATTTTAAGGGGCCTTCAATCCTTCCAAAATTTCCCCATTTTAGGTTAACCCTTTAAAGTCCTGCAGGTCATTTTGCTCTCAATGCACACAAGTATGTGTGAAAGAGATTGAATGGCCCTAATCATCAGAGCATCTCATGAACTGAACAAGTATTGCAGAATTTGGTTTTATTTCTCACACCTACACAGTGTATCTGCTGCTGTGCTTCAGTGTACAAATCGCATGAGAATGAGATCGAGTGGTTCGGAGGGGAAGGCATTATTCAGCAGTACCTTCTGAAACTTTCTCCCTAAATCCATCTACCTCCTTTTCCTCCTTTAGAATACTCCACAAAACCTACCACTTTAACTAAACTTGTGATTGCTAGCCTTACATCTCCTTACATCACTTAGCATTAAGTTTTGTTTGACAATTTGTTTTTGTGAAACTCCTTAACTACATATGCTTGCTTGCTGTTAATATAAAAGAAGTGCAGTGATTTGATCCCTTAGCTTGGTAAAGGGTTCTGACTTAATTCTTCCCCTATACTCATTACCAATAAGCAAAGGCCTAGTTCCTATTCAATGTTAGACATGCAGAATTATCCTCTAGACCTAGCCATAACTATAGAGAATTCCCCCGCCTTATCACCCTATAATACAATGCTGCTTTCCTGCCCTCCTCCAAGTTTTAGTTTTAATTTTTAATTTTAAAACATTGCATGAAATAGATTGGTGCCTGAGATTTAAGAATTGCCCTGTGGAGGGCAAAAGTGAAAAATCAATTGGAGAGGGAAGTCACATCCTTGCAACCAAATCCAATGAACTCTCCTTCCAATAATTTGAGTCAAAGGAACTGAAACAAAAATCTACCCAAAGATGTTGAGAATGCTTCAGAAAATACCACAGAAACTAGACAGAAATGATATAAATCTAAATCCTCACACCACAGAATCTCATTGAACTTGCTGCAAACATCAGGCTTGAGGTGCTGCAGGGACCTGTCAACAATTCTTAGGCTCAACACCTGTCAGATGGCAGAAGCTAGAGAGGCCTCTCCTATCCAGATCATGACAAAGTCTTCCATATTTTTAACTACTTATATCAGACCAGTTCCAACAAAAGCTTAATGTAAACTCTGTCGCCCACCCCTCTGTGTCTCCATGAAAGTTTCCCGACCTACTGAGCGTTTCCAACATTTTGTGTTTTTCATTACAGATTTCCAGCAGCAAGCTGTATCTTGCTTTTTGTTGATATTTTTGATGTTTATTTATCAGGCATAGCTCGTCAGTATAAATGTAGCTACTGTATGCAAAGACATGGCACTCTGCAAATTTGTTTTCCACATTTGGAGAATGCACATTTGGTCTGGAATGCAAAATTTTCTATGCAAAGTATTTTAGTCGCTAAATTAGTAGAAACTGCTCAGTACAGTCTGCTTGCTTTGTCCTGAAATAAAGCAATTAAAGATAAAGGATTGGTAACACATGCAAACAGTTTCGTAACTGTGTCTAAGGGAGTTCAGGAAACCATCATCTTAATTTGATGACTTTTTTCAACTCTAGGAGACAGCTTCCTATTTTTGAACTTTGAAGGCTTTGTTTTATTTTTATACAAAATTTTGGAGATTATTTATGGGGTTCATGTGGATTAGACACAGCACGTTACTAATTCGATATAACTTGTGTTTAATTGTATGGAACTGATGGACGTTAATTGGGGAATCAGTTGTCAGAGTCATTACCGCCTCTTGGTGTGCAATGGTAATGTCCCTAGCTCTGGGTGAGAAGATTTCTGTCCAAGTTCCACCTGCTCCAGAGGTGTGTCAGAACATCTCTGAACAGCTTGGTTAGAAAAGATCTTGTCGGAGAGTATTTCAAGTTCTGGGGTCAAGTCTTGTGGAGATGTCAAAGGTCTCAATCATCAGCTGGACAGCCAATGAGAACCTGTGTCATCTTTTTTCAGGAAAGCCTATTGCATCTTGTGTCACTCAGACGTGACTGACTAGTAGCGGGCTTTCTGCCAGGATAATAAAAGCCCTGGAGCCAGAAATACAACTGCCAAGGGCTGTTGGCCAACCTGAGGATGGACAATGAATATTGACCTCTCCAACGGTGCCCACATCCAATGTGGAAATAAAAATAAATGTGCCAATTGTTCAGCATCTTTCCCACCCTCACCTTTGGTGACGGCGTTCATGACAAAATGTAGTGTAGTGCTATTCTCTGGGGTGGGTGGCCAGAATGCCACAGAACAGAAGCTGAATAAATGCTGCCTCTTTTTCAGTTGCAATTAGTTATTTTGTGGTAATTTCAAACTTCTGTCTTATTTCATTATAAAATTTGGGAATTTGTCAATAATTTCAACATATTAAATAAAAGTTTGTTTTACTGAATACAAACATTCAAGCACGTCCCTATATATTTATCACATTCCTCAAGTACATCCTTGCCATTGCCTTGTGAATAAATCTACACCAGATAGCTTCAACTGCCATGAGACTGTTAACTTGGTGTTCCCCAAGCCTAGGTCTCCCTGCTCTTTTGGTTTCAATCAGATCTTCTTGGAATATGTCTAAGATATCACTGCTGGAGTTCCACAACTTTAGTCGGCAACCTTAATCCACCCACCTATGGTTGTTTCATCAACCAGTTTTCTTATAGCCAGCCCTAACAAAAAAACATTTCTTTGAACATCCCTTGGCTGGATATATTAACCACAATCATAACATGCATTTAAAAATGCATGTTGCTGCACCAAAATCTAACTCCTTAAGTGAAGTGCAACACAAAATAACATTTATTGAGTTTGCCTCATCACTATTCAAATATGCAGTCTCTGTTGCGATGGACTTCATCTTCTGCCTTGGGACCCTCCAACCACACAGCATCAATATCAATTTCACCAGTTTCCTGATCTCCCCTCCCCCCACCTTATCCCAGATTCAACCTTCCAACTCAGCACCGCCCTCTTGAACTGTCCCACCTGTCCATCTACCTTCCCACCTATCTGCTCCACCCTCCCCCTGACTGAATCACCATCACCCTGCACCTTCATCTCTCTATCGCATTCCCAGCTACCTTCCCCAAGCCCCATCTCCCCGCCCATTTATCTCTCAGCCCCACTTGCAACCTCCCCACCACATTCCTGATGAAGAGCTTTTGCTTGAAACATTGACTCTTCTGCTCTTCAGGTGCTGCCTGACCAGCTGTGCTTTTCCAGCACCACACGTTTTGACTGCTATGGATTTAAGCCCATCTCTACTATTTCCATTTCATTATTTCCTCCTCCTCGCCACTTCTTTCTGTCCCTCCTAGAACTTTTTGTCCTGTTGTAATGCTTTATTTTTCTCCCTTCTCAAGTACTTGGTCTTCCCAAGCTCCAAACCCAATCAAACAGCACTTGATCCTCAACCTTTCATACTTCTGTCATTATCCCAGCCTTTTCTCCATCTTGAATAGGCCTACAGCTTCCTTCAGTGCACTCACTGCAACCTGCTAAAGATTATTGATTTATTTATTGTCACTTGTACTGAAGTTCAGTGAAAAGCTTTGTTTATGAGTAGTACAGGCAGATCATGGTAAGCAAGGATGTACAGAACAATAGATTTGGGTAGATGCACACAGGTAACATTGCACAGTGCGCACAAGAGAGATGAATATTAGCAAGACCAGCATATGGCTGGGAAGAATTTGCACTGATGCATGTATTCAGGCTTCGATGTCTTCTGCTTGATGGAAGAGGTTGTAGGAGACCATTACCGGGGTCTGAAGGGTCTTTGATGATGTTGGAAGTCTTTCCATGGCAGTAGGCCATGTAAATGGAATCTGTGAATGGAAGGTTGACTCCTGGGATGGTCTGGGCTCTGCACGCCACCCTCTGTAGTTTCCTGCGATCCTGGGCAGAGCAGTTGCCATACCAGCCCGTTATGCACCCGGACAGTATATTTTCAATGGTGCATCTGTAGAAGTTAGTGAGGGTCCAAATGAACATGCCAAATTTCCTGAGCTGTCTGAGAAAGAAGACAGCTCAGGAAAAGACAGGGAGGTGGGCAGAGGGGGCGGGGTGGCCTTGTTAGTTAAGAACAAAATTAAATCCATGGCACTGAATGACATAGGGTCGGATGATGTGGAGTCTGTGTGGGTGGAATTGAGGAACCACAAAGGCAAAAAAACCATAGTGGGAGTTACGTACAGACCTCCTAACAGTGGTCAGGACCAGGGGAGCAACATGTACCGGGAAATAGAGAAGGCATGTCAGAAAGGCAAGGTCACGGTGATCATGGGGGACTTCAATATGCAGGTGGACTGGGTAAATAATATTGCCAGTGGATTCAAAGAAAGGGAATTCTTGAATGCTTACAGGATGGCTTTTTGGAACAGCTTGTCATGGAGCCCACAAGGGAGCAGGCTATTTTGGACCTAGTGCTATGTAATGAACCAGACTTTATAAAAGATCTTAAAGTAAGGGAACACTTAGGAAGCAGCGATCATAATATGGTAGAGTTCAGTCTGCAGTTTGAAAGAGAGAAGGCAAAATTGGATGTAATGGTGTGACAGCTAAATAAAGGTAATTATGTGGGCATGAAAGAGGAACTGACGAAAATAGAATGGAAGCTGAGTCTAGCAGGGAAGACAGTAGAGCTAAAATGGCAGGAGTTTGTGGGTATAATTGAGGACACAGTACAGAGGTTCATCCCCAAGAAAAGAAAGACTACCTGGGAAGGGATTAGACAGCCATGGCTGACAAAGGAAGTCAGGAAATCTATCAAAGAAAAAGAGAGAGCCTATAAAGTGGCCAAGAGCACTGGGAAATCAGAAGATTGGAAAGGCTACAAAAACAAACAGAGGATAACAAAGAGAGAAATAAGGAAGAAGAGG
>NC_057714.1:48464572-48505072 GCF_004010195.1 Chiloscyllium plagiosum | reverse complement strand
TAAACATGCAGGTTGAATCTGTGATTAAGAAAGCGAATGCAATGTTGTCATTTATCTCAAGAGGGTTGTGCTACTGAGACTTTATAAAGCTCTGGTTAGGCCCCATTTGGAGTAGTGTGTCCAGTTTTGGGCCCCACACCTCAGGAGGGACATACTGGCACTGGAGCGTGTCCCGCGGAGATTCACACGGATGATCCCTGGAATGGTAGGTCTAACTTACGAGGAACGGCTGAGGATCCTGGGATTGTATTCATTGGAGTTTAGAAGGTTAAGGGGAGATCTAATAGAAACTTACAAGATAATACATGGCTTGGAAAGGGTGGACGCTAAGAAATTGTTTCTGTTAGGCGGGGAGACTAGGACCCATGGACACAGCCTTAAAATTAGAGGGGGTCAATTCAGAACAGAAGTGTGGAGACATTTCTTCAGCCAGAGAGTGGTGGGCCTGTGGAATTCATTGCCGCGGAGTGCAGTGAAGGCCGGGATGTTAAATGTCTTCAAGGCAGAGATTGATAAATTCTTGATGTCACAAGGAATTAAGGGCTACGAGGAGAATACAGGTAAGTGGAGTTGAAATGCCCATCAGCCGTGATTAAGTGGCGGAGTGGACCCGATGGGCCGAATGGCCTTACTTCCACTCCTATGTCTTATGGTCTTATGGTCTTAAGATGCATTATTGTGCCTTCTTGACTGTTCAATCTACATGGGAAGTCCAGGACAGGTTGTCAGTTATCGTCACTCCAAGGAACTTGACGTTCTTCAACTGTCATTCTCTGCTCTGTTGATGTAGATGGGAGCATGTCCTCCTCCTTTCTTAGTAAAGTCATTAATCAGTTCTTTAGTTTTGCCGATGTTGAGAGAGAGGTTGTTCTATTGTACAATGTCACCTAGCCCTCTATCTCCCTTCTGTATTTGACTTGTTAGATATCCATCCTACTATGGTGGTGTCATCGGTGAACTTATAGATGACATTCGTTCAGAATTTGGCAGCACAGTCGTGGGTGTACATCAAGGCTCCCATTGTAACTTCATCTGCCCAATCCTATGCTCTCACTGTCATGCACCACAGGGCTGATGTGGGTTTACCTTATCAGTCTGCTCTCAGTTCAGCTCCTCCTTACAAGTGCAGATGTTGTGGACACTGCTGGTAGATCAGCTCTTGTGACCCCTTCCCATTTCTTCCTGCAGAATGTCGGTTCACCTGGCCATGCAGCAATACATTGTGGGAAACTGTATCAACATCACGAACTTGAAATAAACTTTCTCCCTAAATGAAGCCTCCCCGCCTGACTATACATTTTACCATTTGTCCTGCCCAAACTGTTACACCGGTGTTGGTGTGTGCCTTATCACAAAATCACTGCTTAACCCATCCCTTCATTCTTTGTCACCTTCTCCTTCTTTCAGCATCTTAACTTGTTAACCCTACCTCACCTCTTACTTAAAATCAGCATACACCCCTGAAATATCAGGATATGATAACCCACATTGAGAACTCCTGCATTAGAGATTTAGAGCCATTAAATGACAAAAAAAAAATGGAACAACAGGTTGTGGTAAAGAAAGAACTTTATCTTTAAAGCTCATCTAAATCCATGCTAAATTTCTCACTGAGGTGTTGTCATTGTTTGATCCTCAACCTCCTCACAGAGCTGCTTCTCATCTCCACTATTTCTGTCTCCATTTCAATCCACTGTGCTCTTTCTCCTCTGAATTTACTGCCATCTTATCCCTGAACCTCTCCTTCTGTATAAACTTCCCAACCCATCCGCATGAATACCTGCTATCAATTCCACTACTGTCCCTAGGTTATCAGACTGTTTGTCCTATACCTAGCAAAGAATGAGCAGAAATTTCCTCCAACCGGGAATACTGAAGCTATTGCCTTTGGTCCTCGGTGCAAACTCTGATTTCTCATCACCAATTCCATCTGTCTCCCTGTCGACTGATGCAGAATCAGACCTTTCACACCGTCATTGTCATACTTGACCCTGAGCTGTGCACATATCTGGGTCGTCATGAATACTGCCGTTTTCCACCTTTAGTCTCCATCCCTGCCTCAGCCTTTCCACTGCTAAGAAAATGCTTTTGTCACCTACAGGCCTAATAATTCTAACACACTCCTGGCCAGCCTCCCACACCCTACATTCTGTCTGCAGCAATATTCCAGTGAAGCCCATTGCAAACATAAGGAACAGTATCTCATCTTCCAGTTAACGATTTCACAGGCTTCTCAACTCAACATGGAGTTTAACAACTTTCCACAATGAATACTGTCCTCCACTTTGACTGCAAGGCCCTGTCTGTATCTTGTTTTCATATTTTTGCCGTCAGACATGGCTGTCTTTTATTCTGCCACTGACATTTACTCTAGGACCCATGATAGGGAAGAGCCAATGTTGGACTGGGGGGTGGACAAAGTTAAAAATCACACAACACCAGGTTACAGTCCAACAGGTTTATTTGGAAGACTAGCTTTCGGAACATTGCTCCTTCATCAGGTGGTTGTGGAGAATAAGACCATAAGAGACAGAATTTATATCAAAAGATTACAGTTATCATGCAACTGAAATGATATAGAATAGAATAGAATAGAATCCCTATAGTGTAGAAACAAGCACTTCGGCCCAACAAGTCCATACCGACCCTCTGAAGAGTAACCCACGCAGCCCCATTCCCCTAACCTATATTTATCCCTGACTAATGCATCTAACCTACACATCCCTGAACACCATGGACAATTTAGCATGGTCAATTCACCTAACCTGCACATCTTTGGATTGTGGGAGGAAACCAGAGCACCCGGAGGAAACCCACGCAGACATGAGGAGAATGTGCAAACTTCACACAGTCGCCCGAGGCTGGAATCAAACACAGGTCCCTGGCGCTGTGAGGCAGCAGTGCTAACCACTGAGCCACAATGCTGCCCACACACGATATATTGAACAAACCTTGATTGTTGTTAAGTCCTTCATCTTTTAGAATGGGTTGCAGGTTTTGGTTCATTAATATGTAAATCCTAGGACTTCTTTTAAGTCACCTTAAGAAGGTCAATTTTTAACTTTACTCTGGTGTAATGCTTTATTTCTTTACCACAAACATTCCCACTCCCTTAGCCTGTTGCTCCTGGTTTATTTATGTCAATTAATGGCTCCCAGTCTTTAATGCAGGAGTTCTCAATGTGGAGTGTCACATCCTGACATTTCAAGGGGTATGTGTTGCAAGGCAACAAAGGCTCAAGTCCCACCCCCTGCCCTTGTGTCTTTTCCCCATCTATCCCCCTTCACCTTCTCCGTTCTCAGAGCTCTCCAGATCTCAATGAATATTAATTTAGTATGATCATTATACCCTACTCTCCTTTATGGTTAGATCATTCAAGAGAAATTTTTAATCAGTGACAGGTTAATGGGTTATGGAGAGTGTGCAAGAAAGTGGAGTTGAGGCCAAGATGAGATCACCCATGATTGTATTCAATGGCAGAGTAGGCCTTAGGGGCTGAATTGCGGACTCTTGCTCCTAACTCTGATGTTCTTTGCCTACATACAAAGGGTGAACACAGGGACTAAATGAATGCAGTGTTAATTAGACCTGCTTATTTCAAGACACTGTCTTGGTCCTGATGACCATAATTTGAACTTGCCTAGAAATGCTAAACTGGAATACTGCAGGTTTAACTCTTAAGTGTTGATTAGATGCAATTTCTGTGGAGCAGTGATGCAGATTCCATGTGGCCACTACCACTGAATATAGGAAGTTCTCTAACCAGTACAGTACAGAGTGGCACTTTGCAAGAGGGTCAGCAACTGAGTGAGCGGGCACAAAGATTCTCAGGTATGACAGCGAAGCTTCTGGGGAAGGAGGTCAAGAGAAGAAGGTCAAAAATCACACAAGACCAGGTTATAGTCCAACAGGTTTATTTGGAAGCACTTGCTTTTGGAGCACTACTCCTTCATCAGGTGGTTGTGGCGTCCACAATTGTAAGACACAGAAGGAGTAGTGCTTCAAAGGCTAGTGCTTCCAATTAAACCTGTTGGACTATAACCTGGTGTTGTGTGATTTTTAACTTTGTACACCCCAGTCCAACACCGGCATCTCCAAATCAAGAGAAGAAAGGATATCCTCTTATTTCTTGTCCAGACCAGGAGGGACCCGTAACAACACGTTGATGACCAATCACTTTTCAAACAAATCTCCTGGTTACTCCTATAAGGTGCCTAAAAACGGTGAACTTCACAGCAGCAGTATCAATTACTTCTAAGTCCTCAATGAATCACCCTCCTTTACCAAGATAATGACTTAGGCTCATTGTGATCTAAACTGATGTTGCAGCTCAAGACACTACCTTGGTCACCTCAAAGGGTCATTAGTACCTGAGCATGTTGCTGAAAATCACATCCACTGAGATTCATGATCACAGAAATTATCGATTTGTTGTTGTTGGTGAGAGTTTATTTTATATTGATCTAATTTCTACTTTAACATGCTAATTAGTATAATTTGTTAATGCTGTTATCCATAATAGACTAAACCATTACTTTTGAAGTTTCATGAAGGCATCGTCTGCAGCTTCTGAATTATTTACTTTGTAATCCTCTTAGTGGTCACATGCTGATTAGCCTCAGCATAACTACTGACCCAGTTATATTGAAGGTTCAGTACCCATTTGACATAATCGCCAGCTTCAAACCTGGAAACGTGGAGCTTTGCACTGGCCTGCTTACCCTCAAGCACCTGATTGCAGAAGACAGTAACACATAATGCTCCAAAAGAATTTTATAAAAATTATATTTGGAATAGAATGCAAATATAATGCAACAACCTGATTCATTTATAGAGCAATAATCAACATGGATTGATTGGTCCAAATGCCCTGTTCCCCTGTTGTAGTTTTCATGTATTTTATCTTATATCTTATCACCATTGCAGGCGTCCCAACAGGACTCCAGTGCCAATTAAATCCGTTTAAATGTATGGGCTGAGTGTTAATATGAAAGAGTGAGTGAATTTGCGTGTGATTTGGATGTTAAAAGCAGTGAAATTGACAGAACACCAGGAACCAGCCCTCTCATCTGCTAGTGCACCAAATACCAATTTCCAGAGTCAAGATTAGAGTGGTGCTGGAAAAGCACAGCAGGTCAGGCAGCACCTGAGGAGCAGGAAAATTGATGTTTTGGGCAGGAGCCTTTCATCAGGACATCAATTTTCCTGCTCCTCGGATGCTGCCTGACCTGCTGTGCGTTTCCAGCACCACTCTAATCTTGACTCTAATCTCCAGCATCTGCAGTACCATTTTCGGCTCGCCAATTTCCAGATGCCAATCGCTGAAAAACAGTGATATTGACACTGTTTCCACTTTAATGTTGGGTGCATAGGTTTCCAGACTGACTTGAAAATCACGCTGAATATAAGGCAAATGATGGACTTAAGTTTCAAACTGAGAGAAATAGAATCCACATGGAGCCTTTCACCTCCCTTTTGGGGATAAGGGCTGTCGGAGTTGCAAGGGAACACCTTTCTGAGAGCTAGGATCCACTTAAGTTTGAAAATAGTCCACTAATGGCATGACAGGAAACTCATGACTTTTAGGCAGTTGAGGTTAGGAATTGTGTTTCAACTCCAGTAATTTATAAAAATAAGATTATAAAAAAGAACAGTAAAAGTAAACATATATTGGCAGAGAAAAGGGAGATGATTTGTGAGTAAGGGAGAGGCATTTCTACTCTCTACTTATCTCCATTTTGTAGTTAATGGTACAATTCAAGGTTAAAGTAAGTTTAAGTAACCATACTTGAAGTTAAAGTTATTAAAATAACTTAAAGCTTTAAGACAGCACAGTTCAGCCAAGGGGATATACCAGTCCTCTGGTGTGTGGAGAATTGTGGATAACTCTTGTAACACAGATGAGCCCATGTTTAGGAAGTGTCATCAGCTGCATAAGTTAGACCTCCAGGTTTCAGAGCTTTGGCTGGAGTTACTAAGATTTATCCATGAGGCAGAGAAGTACATGAATCGCATATTTAGACAGATGGTCACACCTCAAGTTAGGGGTAAGCAAGTAAATAGGGAATGGGGTCTTCTAGGCAGCCACAGAGAAACAGGATAGAGTTCCTGATTGCAAACTAGTTTTTGTTCTGAAGATCAGTGAGAGAAATAGCTCCTTGGTAGATAGCAGCAATGGAAAACCCCTGGCACCATGGGAGACTCAGCTGCACAAGAGGGGAGAAAAGAATGTGGAAGGGCAGGACAGAAAGGGGATTCTTTAGTTAGGAGAACAGCCAGACATTTCTGTGCTGTCAATGTGATTCCAGTGTTGTTTCTTGCATCCCTGGTGCTTGTGTCAAAAATGTTACAGAATGACTGCAGGACGTTCTTCTGTGGGAATGTGAACCATAAGAGATTGTGGTTCTTGTAGATACTAATGAGATTAGCAGTAAGGGGAAATATGATCCTGCAATCAGACTTTAGGAAGCTAGGTAGAATATTAGCAAGCAGAACCTCTAAAGTAGTAATCTTCAGATGATTCCCAGTGTTACATGCCAGTGAATGTAGAAATAGGAAGACAAGGCAGATGAATGTGTAGCTAGAAAGGAGTGCAGGAGGGAGGGCTTTGGAATCCTGGGATACTGGGGCTAGCTCTGGAGAGATGGTACCTATACAAGCCAGAAGGGTTGCATCTGAACAGAACCTTGACCCAGGTCCTTGTGCAGTTTTTTTTACTGGGTGCTGTTGGGGAGCTTTTAAACTGACTCAGCAGAAGTGTGGGAACCAGGGGAGGATATCAGAAATACCAGGATGCACAAATGCTGGAAGATGCAGAAAACTATAGAAAAAAAGCAAGTTAGTAAATTGATTGGGAGTAAAGGAGAAGGTAATGAAATGTAAATCAGGGTTACACTGCATATATGTGAAGGCACAATAGTTAATAAGATTAAAGAGTTACAGTCTCAGATTTCTTGTGGGACATGGCAAATTCAATAACCATTACAATTCCTTCATTAAGAAAGGGCTGGAATGTGTGTTAAATATTCCTGGTCAGTATTCAGGAAAGAAAAGAAAGAAGGTCAGCATTTTTGGTTAAGGAGAGCATTGCATCACTGGAGAAAGAGAATGCTTCACTGGGTGCAAGGACAGAACCAGTTTAGCTAAAGGTAAGCAATAAGAAGAATACAACTCCATTACCCAGTGTGTGTGCAGACCACCAGCTGATGGGAATGACAGGTGGAACAAATCTGCACGAGCATGACATAGAGGTGTAAACATCAAAGTTATAAAGGGGGACTATAATTACCCAGGTGTAGACTGGAATAGTGGTAGTGTAAGGGACAGTAAGAGACAAGTGTTCCTAGATTGTGTTCAGGAGAATTCCCTACAGCAGTGTGCGTCAGGTCCAACAAGAGGCATTGCTAGACCTGGTTCTTGGGAATGAGGTTGAACAAGGAGGTCAAGGACAGCAGGTAACATTTAAGGGATAATGATCATTATATGATAAAGTTTAGGATGATGGTGGAAAATGTGATTAGTCAATCATGAATCAGTAAGAATAACCAGCTGGCAGAGAGCCAACTTCAATGGGACAAGAATGGAGCTGAACTGGACAGACTGGAATGAAAAGCTTGGTAGCAGAAACAATACGTGAACAATGACAGCTGTAACTTTAAAGTGAAGATCATTTTTGGCACAATCAAGATATATTCCCTCAAAAGGGAAAGGTAGGACAAACAAATTTGGAGCTCCCTTCCCTCAGATCCCTCTGCATTCAGTTTGGTTTGCAAATTTATTTACTACCTGATACCTATCATAGCCACACTTTTTCTTCTTTAAATTAATTTATGTCTCCTTCGGACAAGGGGATAATTTGAATGTTTGTGAATGAGACAAAATGCGAAGAATTGTAAACAAAGGACATTTAGACAATGGTAGAGTGGGTGGATAGGTGACAGATGAAACTCAACACAAAAAAATATGAGGTGAGACACGTAAATACAAAGGCCATGGAAAGACAATATAAAATAAATGTACTAAAATGTGTGTAAGAGTAGAAAGGCCTGGGCATCTGTATACATGAGTCATCAAAGATGGCAGGACAGGTTGGGAAGGCTGTGAATAAAGCACTGTGGTGCAGAGGTAGTATCCTCACCTGTGACCCAGGAGGCCTGGGTTCAAGTCCTACCTGTTCCAAAGGAGTGTAACAAAACACATAACACACCTGAACAGGTTAATTAAAAATATCTATAGTATTCTAACTATCATTAATGGGAGAAAGGATGATAACACAGGGAGGTTATGATAAACTTATGTAAAATACTGGTTATACCTCAACTAGAGCACGGGGTACATTTCTGTGTGCCACATGATACAAGAAGGATGAGAGTGCGGAAGAGGTTTACATGAATCGTTTCAGGAATGAGACACTTATTTTGTGAAGAAAGACTGGAGAACTGAGACTGTTGCCCTTGGAAGCGAGGTTAAAAGGAGATTTGATAAATGTTTTCAAAATGATGAGAAGTCTTAACAGAGTGAATAGGGAGAAATTGTTTCTGCTTGTGAGAAGATTGAGAATCAGAGAGTACAGTCTTAAAAGGATTTTACAAAAGAAGCAAAGGCAAAATGAGATTAAACACAATTTTTACACAGCAAGTAGTTAGGATGTGGAATGCACTGCCCGGAAGTGAGGTGGAGCCAGGTACAACTCAGGTCTTCAAGAGGGCGTTGGATGGTGATTTAACTAGAAGCAATGTGTAGGGTTCCAGAGAAAGGCAGGAGATTGGCACTAAATTAGAAAGCTCAGAGAACCAGTGCAGATACAATGGGCCAAATGATCTCGTACGCAGTAATAATTCCATAATTCTGTGGGTCATCAATTTCAGGGCATTCTGTTTTCTTATCGCCTTGAGGGCAAAGGTTTGTTCACGGTGCGTTCACCGTCAGATTATTTTCTTCACAGGCAGATCGGTGCCACTAAAGTTGCCTAAGGGTACACCTCAATTCAGGACCACGATGGCAAGTCATTGTATCAGAATCTGAAGCACACTGACCTGTGACTACCCAGAGAGAGGATGCCAGCAGAAAGTGTGCCAGCAAAGCAGGGAAAACAAATGTATAGGAATAAAGAAAGAGGGAGACTAGCAGAGAAGTGAAGCTTGCAAGTGGTACCTCCCACAAACAGGGTCTACAGGCAGAGGATCAGTTTCTTGGACAATCTAAACACCAGTGTCTCAAAAGGGGCAAAATGTCATGTCATGTGGTAGCAGACATTTGCAGCCTCCCTGTAAAGGTTGACCTGATGCCTTTTGGACTGTGTGGCCATGGTTTACCAAAAGGCTATCACAGTGTCCACTACTCTCAATGTTTTGCCTCCAAATCCATCCAGGGTTCTGCCACAGGCACAAGTAACATTCACCCATCAGCACACACGTGAGACAAAGGACGGTTGGCTTCTTTACCGGGGGCCTGACAATTATGTCAAATTTTCCACTGATGATGACAGTCAGAATGAGAGGATTGGCTCATCACGGTTGCAGGGCAAGCCAGAACCACCAGAAATGTCTGTGTATCACCAGGGCTTCAACGCCATGAATGTAAAACTGAACTGTGATTACAAAGAGACCTTTCTGCCACTGTTTAAAAAAATTCCTGAGCTGTGATCATTGTGGTTTTATTCTGCTGTTGTCCAAACTCTCCCGTCTCTTCGCTATTAGAAATACAGTGAAAGGGATAACAGCTCAGTGACAAGGAATGCTGACAGCAAATCCATCCAAACCTGACACCTGAATCTCAACAGAATTATAGTGAATGAAATCTCCACCACTGTCAAGAAGTGCAATTGAGTATGCCATCAGCAAATCCAGACAGATTTGCAGGTATGCTTCAGTTACCTCTAACAACAGGTGCCAGAATGGTTATGGTTTGCTCTACTTCACACATTACACAGCAGGTAGAGCTTGAGCATGCAGGGGGACTTTCAATTCCCCTCGGATGATTCGGCTGATGAGAGGATAAAGAAAAGGAGGGGAGTGTTGAAGGCAATGCAAAAGCAGCTGCTCAGACTGCTCCCCAAAATGCCACAGCAATTAATACACAGTTAATGCATCAGTGTTTCTGTAACCAATGCAAAGGCTATCTGAGATAACTCCACAGAAGTTGGTATCCTGTCAGCAAGTCCTCCTTTATTTTCACATGTGCTTGGCACTAATCCAGCTCTCTCAGAGTTAGCTCTCAGAGTGAACAGAACCTCTGACATTCCTGTTTATATCTGTTAGCCTGGGCTGCCCAATTGGAGTCAAGATTAGAGTGTTGCTGGAAAAGCACAGCAGATCAGACAGCATCTGTGGAGCAGGAAAATCAACATTTCTGGCAAAAACCCTCCTGCTGAAGGACTTCTGCTCGAAACATCGATTTTCCTGCTTCTCAGATGCTGCCTGACCTGCTGTGCTTTTCCAGCATCAATCTAATCTTGACTCTAATCTCCAGCACCTGCAGTACCCACTCCTGCCTCCCTGATTGGACCAGATTAACAGTATCAATCAGGAAACTCATTCTTCAAGATCCACATGGCTGACCTTGTTACAATCACCACACCGCTGTTTCCTACAATATCTCCAAGAAGAGGCTTATTCACAAAGTTTTTTGATTTGATTTCTTATTGTCACATGACTCTATGTACTTTGATACAGTAAAAAGGTTTATTTTATATGCAGAAGAGGCAGATTATACCATACCAGAACAGTGAGGAATACAATGTTACAGCTGCAGAGAAGTGCACGAACAGTGAGATCAATATATTAAACTTAAAATTTGACAGATCCATTCATTAGTCTAATAACAGTGGGGAAAGGAGCTGTTCTTGATTCTGTTGGTATGTGTGTTTAAGCTTTTGTTTTTTCTGCCTGATGGAAGAGGTTGGAAGAGATTACAACCGGGGTGGAAGATGTCTTTGCCGAGGCAAATGCCTTCCCGAAGCAGAGAGAAGTATAGATAGAGCCACTGGATGGAAGGTTGGCTAGCATGATGGATTGGCCTGTGCTCACAACTCTCTGTAGTTTCTTATGGTCCAAGGCAGAACAGTTGACGTACTAAGCTATGATCCATTCAGCTAGAATGCTTTCAATGTTGCATCTATTAGAATCAGTAGGAGTCTTTATGGACATGCAGAATTTCCTTAGCCTCTTGAGGAAGTAGAGACATTGTTGTGCTTTCTTGACCGTTGTCTCAATGTGGGTTGACCAGGACAGATTGTTGGTGATCATCACTCCTCGGAACTTGACACTATCAACCATCTCCATTAATGTAGAGAGGGGCATGCCCTCTACCTTGCTTTCTGGTATGATATAGTTGTATTGGCAGAGACTTGGCTGCAGGGTGACCAGGGACAGATATTCAGTTTTTAGGAGGACGGATAAAAATGAAAAGGAGGTGGGGTAGCATTGCTGGTTAAAGAGTGCATTAACATAAGATTGGGGAAAGTTATCAGCTCTGGTGAAGTGGAACCTGTATGGGTAAAGCTTATAAACACCAAGGGGCAGAAAATGTTGAATATAGACAGCAAAAACAGTAATGATAATGTTGGGGAAGGCATCAAACAGGAAATTAGACATCAAGCAATTAAGCTGTAGCTGTAATTACAGCTGCAATTATCGGTGACTTTTTATTTGCATTAGTAACAATACCATGGAGGGTGCATACGTGTCTGTTTCCTGGATCCAATACATTGAGGAACCAGATATCGTGTAATTAGAAAGGAGCAATTGGTAATCTAGCCATGTGGAACCCATTGGGGAAGAGTGACCATAACATGATAGGATTCTTCATTGGAATGTGGAGTGGAATGGTTCATTCTGAGATTAGGATCCTGATTCAAATTAAAGGAAACTACTATGGTATGAAGTTCAAGTTTTCTCTGATAAATTAATGAGTTAGTTATTTTAAAAATGATGGTGGATTGGCATAGCAAACATTTAAATAATGCATGGATGAACTCCAACAATTGTTCACTCTTCCCAGCATAAAAATAAAACAGAAAAGGTAGACCAACTAAGAAAGGATATTAGAGATAGTATGAGATCCAGAATGATGCATACAAACTGGCCAAACAATTACAGATCGGAAGGTTTGAAGCAGTTTAAAATTCAGTACAGGAGGACAAAGGGATTGATTAAGAGGGAGAAAATAGAATATGACAGTAAGCATGTGAAGAACATAAAATTGATTCTAAAATCTTTTATAGGTATGTGAAGAGAAGATTAGTAAAGATAACAGCAGAAGTCATCATGGAGAACAAAGAGTTTGCAAGCCAATTAAATACATAGTTCAGTTCTATCTTCACAAGTGAGGACTCATACAATGTCCCAAAAAAATAAAAACATTGGACAACTCAGTGACAGGAAGAACTGAAAGAAATCAGTGTACTAGGGAAATGGTGTGGAAATTGATGGGATTAAAGTCTAATAAATCCCAGGTCCAATAATCTACATCCCAGAGTACTTAAGGAAGCAGGTGTAGAATAATTGGATGCATTGGTACTCATCTTTCAAGATTCAATAGATTCTGGAACAGTTCTATGGGTCAGAGGATTACTAATGCAACTCCACTATTTAAAAAAGGTAGGGGCAGAGAGGAATCTATAGTTCGGTTAGGCTAACATTGGTAGTGGGGAAAATGCTAGAGGCCATTATGAAAGATTCAATAGCAATTTACTTGGAAAACCACAACAGGATTGGACAGAGTAAGCATAGGTTTATGAAAGGGAAATCGTGCCTCGTGAAGAGTCACTGGACTCAAAATGTTAACTCCACTTTCTCCTCACAGATGCTGCCAGCAATTTCTGTTTTGGTTTCAGATCTCTAGTATCCACAGTTCTTTGTTTAAATGTAATATTTCCATGTTTGTATTTGACGCAGGTAAGCTGTGAGGAGGGTGAACTATGAGAAGAAAGCAGAGATGTTTTAATGTGATTTCAACAAGTTGAATGAGTGAGCAAATGCATAGCAGACGAAATATAATGAGGATCATTGTGAGATTATTCACTTTTGGAGCAGGAACAGGAACGCACAGATTGGGAAAGGGGTTGGTGCAATGAGATCTGGGTGTCCTTGTTACACCAGGTCACTTAAAGTAAGCAGGCTGTGAAGAAGATATACTTCTTAGGACTAACAGGATCAAAAACTGTGGGGAGAAAGCAGGAACAGGATACTGGGTTGGATGATCAGCCATGATCATATTGAATGGCGGAGCAGGCTCGAAGGGCCACATGGCCTACTACTGTTCCTATTTGTCTAAGTTTCTAAGGCAAATGATATGATGTGAGAAGATAAGGCAAGGAGATTTAAGGAGCAGGGATATCTTTCTGCAATTGTACAAGGCCCTGGTGTTTTCTGGAGTATTATGTACAGTTCTGGTTTCCTTACCTGAGGAAGGATCTTCCGGGCGTTAAATTAACTGCAATGAATGCTTACCAGACTGCTTCCTGGCAGGACTGTTATATAAAGAGAAACTGGAGGGGTTAGGATATTATCCATGGAGTTTAGAAAAAATGAGAGCTGTTTCATAGACATCTATTAAAGTCTAACAAGACTCTACAAGATTAAATACATGTAGGATGTTCCCAATGTCTGGGCGGTCCAGAACCAACGGACACAGTCGAAGGAGATGGAGTAGGCCATGTAGGATTGAAATGAGGAGAAATCACTTATCCAGACAGTGAGGTGAGCCTGTGGAATTGTCTAGCACATAAAGTTGAGGTCAAAACATTGAATGTTTTTAAGAAGGAGGTAGATATATTTCTTAGAGCTAAAGAAATCAAAGGGTATGGAGAGAAAGCATGAACAGAGCACTGAAAGGATGATCATTTTGAATGGTGAGGCAGGCTCATGGGGAAAATACTTCCTATTTTCAACATTTCTATGTGGCAACCAACTCATCAACCCTTCAACAGTTTCCAGTAGTCCTCATGAATTCACGTCCCTGCAATCATCACAAATGGGTTAGAAAATAATGACCCACAATTTAACAAGATGGGAAAGATTGTGAAAAGGAATAAAAAGTTTGGTGAGCTGAATAGCTGTGAAAACAATTACTAAAACAACATTTTCACAGAAACCAATACGCATAATTAAAAAACAAAGCATTTTTCCTTTTATTGCTGCAGCCACAAGCTACAAACACTTGTGTGTATGGCTTAAGCACAATCTGAGTCATGCTACTCAGATGCCTGCACTGACTGCTGAGCTGCTCTTAGCTGACATCCTCCAGGTTTCAGAGCCGCTGAGGGTCCTGCCATAGGCTGGCCTCCTCCTGCCTGCATGCAAGGGCCTGCTCTGAAATTGGGAGAAGTAATGTTTTGACTAGCTGGGTGAGAAACACTTGCAATTGTGTCAATGCATCTCTCATTCATCACCATCCCTCCTTGAAAAAGAATTCTCATTTCACTTGCAGTAGAAATAATATCACAGGTTCCTGTGGTGCAGTGGTAGTGTTAATATCTCTGAGGCAGGAGGCCTGGGTTTAAGTCCCACTTGTTCGAAACCTGTCTAATAAAATCTCTGAACAGGCTGATTAGAAAATATTTAGGAATCAATTCAACACAGCTAAAGTACTAAATGACATGGTGGTGGCTTTGATTTAATTGAATCAGCTGGTTAACTGGGAGCCCACTCTGACAGCCCACTGTGAGACATTTTGATCATGTCCTTCAATTCTCTATTTTTCTCTCTATAATTCTCTGTTTTTCTTACTAAACTCCTCTGAATGACTCTGATCAGGTGTGTTTATCCAATAGATGGAGTGCAATTCATTGAGGCCAACTTTGAGGGCTAGCAATATATTACAAAAGATTGGGAGTGAGTGTTCATGGTGGGAGGTAGCATGAATAAAGAATGACCTGCAAGCAAAGGGTGTGAGGAGAGATGAGCTGGCATAGACCTGACCAGGCAGTGTGAGTGGGTGAGGTGATGTGTCACTGTAGTCACCTTTCTAACTTACTGAGGTCATTACACCAGCTCCTGAATCCAGGAGTGTGGCATTATGTTTCTGCTGCCTCTTCTTTAACCTCTAACCGCACCCTCTTGATGTCCACTGGAGATGTTTTCATTCTGTTGGTAGGAAGAGTATCTCTTTTCAATTTCTCACAGTGGTACACCCATAAGACCAAAAGAAGTAAGAGTAGAAGTAGGCCATTCAGCCCATCGAAACTGGACTGCCATTAAATAAGATCATGGCAAACTAATAATCCTCAACTCCACTTTCCCAACTTGTCCTATCTGTTTATCTCAGCTTTCAAGATACCTAACAACCCAGTCTTAGCAGTTACCTGTGGTAAAGAACTCCACAGGTTGACTTCCCTCTGGGAGAAGGAATTCCTCTTCATCTCAATGTTAAATCAGTGATTCCTTATTCTGAGATTATGCCTTGTGGTCCTAAGGAGAAACAACCTCTCCATATTACCACATAAGAGTCTCATATGTTTTAATAAGGTCACCTCTCCTTTTCAATTCCAATGAGTACAAGCCCAATCTACTCAACTTCTCTTCATAGGACAGTCCTCCATTTGCAGAATCAGTCTAGTGACCCTCTCTGGACTGCTTCCAATTCCCAAACAGAAATTACCAACTTATCATAAAGTTAGACCCCATGTGCAAACTGGCAAATAGCCCAAGAACATGTCTAGTTGACCGCCCCTGGCTGCAAGTGGAATTTAATACCAGTGAGCCACCATGGAGGAGGGAGTGTAAGTCTTGTTCCAGCTCACCAAACAGCAGGTGAGAAGGTGAGAAGCCCCAAACCATACACACCCCTCCCCCCCACCCCCCCACCCCCATGTCTCCATAAAAATCCAGCCCATAACACCAAGTCTGATATGTGGCAAGAAATGTGAGATGATCCAAAATCAAGCACAAAACTTTTCAATGTAAAGATCAAACGATAACATCAATCCTGATCTGTTGCTTTATCATACTTTAGAAACACTTTAAATCGATGGTTATCACCAGAGGCAGAATCATTTTGGCTATAAATAGATACGATAAATCAGCCATTGTGGCAGCTCTTACACAAGAATTGATTGCTTTTAATCCACAGTGGATGTTGAGCAGTGTTAATGTGACTTTGTTTCTCACTGGCAAATCACCATCTAAATCTCATCACAACTTCAGGTTATTTGGATAATTTTTAAAGGCATCCAAGTCCCTCCCTGAGAAATATAGCAGAGAGTTCATTTCAAATCTGTTGTGATGTGATGAAAGGTTAGTGAGCTAGGGATGTGTAAGCTGTGTGCTGGAGATCCCTTGCTATGTGAACTGCAGTATCACTGTGCTGTTCGGAGTCCAGCACAGGTAGGTGCAATGGAGTGACAGACATTGATTAGACATGAGGCACGTGATGGAAATACGTGCCTCAAAGAAGGTAGTGAGATAGCCCTGTACTTGGCAGATTTGCAATGATAGGACACAATCATTGTGGCATGAAGGATTTAGCAGACAGTAACACTTATTCTGGCAGACCACAACTGATTTTTCATCCTCTTACAAGACCGGATCCAGTGGTTACTGGGTTAATCACACCCCAAGTGCCTCAGCCACATCCACCCGACACTGTCTCTGTGATGACCTTTTGTTGCTATCCCTGTTGAATAGATCTCCCTGCAGCTGGAAATGTGTTGCTGGAAAAGCGCAGCAGGTCAGGCAGCATCCAGGGAACAGGAGAATCGACGTTTCGGGCATAAGCCTTTCTTCAGGAATGGGGAAAGTTTGTCCAGCAGGCTAAGATAAAAGGTAGGGAGGAAGGACTTGGGGGAGGGGCGTCGGAAATGTGATTGGTGGAAAGAGGTCAAGGTGAGGGTGATAGGTCAGACTGGGGTGGGGGCGGAGAGGTCGGGAAGAAGATCTCAGGTTAGGAAGGCGGGGCTGAATTTGATGGATTTGACTGAGACAGGGTGGGGGGAGGGGAAATGAGGAAACTGGTGAAATCCGAGTTCATCCCTTGTGGTTGGAGGGTTCCTAGCCGGAAGATGAGGCGTTCTTCCTCCAACCGTCGTTTCGTTGTGGTCTGACGATGGAGGAGTCCAAAGACCTGCATATCCTTGGTGGAGTGGGAGGGGGAATTGCGGAGCGTTTCAGAGAACACCTCTGGGACACCCGGACCAACCAACCCAACCACCCTGTAGCTCAACATTTCAATTCCCCCTCCCACTCCACCAAGGATATGCAGGTCTTTGATCTCCAGCATCTGCAGACCTCACTTTCTCCTCATAGATCTCCCTGCATTCAAACAGACCCTTGCAGAAGCAACCCGAGGGTACTGTCACTGAATTTTGAGGCCGATCCCTGCCTCTTCTCTCTCATCTCCAGTATAGGTTGGGGTCCAGGTAACAACATCTTCATATGGCGCCAGGGCTCAGAGTGAAATTATGTTCTTTTAAACATAGTGCCCAGAGATTCCTGGTGTGGGAGGCTGAATGTCCTGCTCATACACTACTAAATATTTCTTTTATTCATTCACGGATGTGGGTGTCACTGGCTGGGCCAGCATTAATTGCCCCTCTCTAATTGCCCAGAAGCCAGTTAAGATTCAGCCATATTGTATTGAGTCTGGAATCACATGTAGGCCATCAGATTCCTTCCCTAAAGGGCTTTAGTGAACTAAGTATGTCTTTTCTAACAATCGTCATCAGTTCCATGGTTCTCATCAGTCTCTTAATTCCAGATTTGTATTTTGAATTGAACTCAAATTCCATCATCTGCCATGGTGGGTTTTGAACCCAAGTCCCCAAAACACCACTAGGGTCTCTGAATTAATAGTCTGGTGATAATATCACAAGGCCATTGCTTCCCTTTTTACCTATGTATGCATACATATCGAGCTTTAAAGAATGCAATCACATGAGAAAACCCACCAAAAGTGGCAGAACCTCCATGACACAGCCCTAGAGGAGAAAATCCTACCAGAATGTTAAAACTATTCCACAACCAAGAAATTACAACAACATAATTTATACAACCAGATTGCTTCTTGTTTGTTCATCCAGGTGAAGGTAACCAGGTTCATTAGCCAGCTGTTTGGTAGGTGAATACCCAGGCCAATCTGTGGCAGGAAGATCCTGCTACAAATAGCACAGGTGACTATTGAAGACTGGGTTTTGGATGAGTTGCTGACTCAGGATTTCACTAGAGGTTTTCACTCTGTCGTGATATGCACTTGCTTTAGAAGGAGAGCATGTTTTTCCTTCTTTGCCAACACCGTGATTCTGGATGAGTTTTCTTACAACATGAAGACAACATCAAAACAAGTAAGTGAAGCCTTCAGACTGTCCTTGTAGTGCTACCTTTGACAGCCATGAGAGCGTACCCCAGATTCATGCTCTGGGAATATGAGTCATAGAGTCACATGGCCTGGAAACAGACCCTATGGTCTAACCAGTCCACGTCGACCATGTTCCTAACTAGACAAGTATGCCTGCCTGCATGTGGCCTATATCCCTTCAAACCTTTCCAATTCATGTACTTATCCAAATGTCTTTTAAATGTTGTAACCGTACTACATCCACCAGTTTCTCTGGACGTTCATTCCACACACGAATCAGTCACTGTGTAAAAACAGTTGCCCTCACGTTCTTTTTAAATCTTTCTCCTCTCACCTTAGAAATATGCTCCCTAGTTTGGGACTCCCTCACCCTAGGGAAACGACCCTTGTCATTCACCTTATCTATGATCCTCACCTATCTACACTTCAGTGAAAAACATTGCAGTCATTTTAGTCTATTTTTATATCTCAAACCCTCCATTCCCAGCAGCATCCTGGTAATTCTTCTCTGAACCCTTCCCAGTTTAATAATATCCTTCCTATAACAGCATGACTAGAACTATACACAGTACACCAGAGGAAGTCTCACTAATGTCCTGTATAACCTCAACATAACATCCTAACTCCAATGCTCAAATATCCAAGCAATGAAGTGTAAAGCACTTGTCTGAAGGTTGGGAATGTGAACAGGGGGAAAGTGGAGACAGCTCTGGGAACTCCACCTAGCCCCTCCCCAAATGCCCATACTTGACCAGATACTGGGTTCAGGCTGCAGTAAGTGTGACAATGCTGCCCCTTTAACAAGATTATGTTGTCCTTGGTCTTTTCAAGAGGGATCGTAAAGACAGAGGTGCCGATTTATCTGGAAATGGTTACTTTGAACAATGGCAGGGGGTGGCCAATTCTCCCAATTCAGGTTTTTTTTATAGTTTTAGCAAGCAGTCAGAACACTGCTGGGAAGCTAGAGAAGCAGCTATCATGAAAAGAGGTTCCATGCTTCAACAGATGTTTCTTGCTTGAACTTTCTCTCTGAAACCTCTCCTACCTGTAAAAACCAATGTTTGAATTTACCGTTTGCCAAGGGGTGTGTTTATGTGATGTTGCAGGGATTGGAAAAGCTTCATTAAGTTGCGATAGTCAGTTGGGTTATCAATTATGTTGTTATTGTAAATTCTGTTTTCTTTAGTGCATGCTTCAACCATAGTCTTTAAATAAATTCTGTTTTGCTTGAAGCCGAGTGGTTTGATCAGCTGCATCACTCCTGGAATATCCACTCTGCGTCTGCTGTGAAAAGAATAAACAGTTAGGGTCTGGACTACCTTCTTAAAATATTTTGAGGAGGGGCCTGGCCTGGTCTATAAGCACTCAAGAGCAGCCTATAATGGCACATGCAGAAAATTGGGCAACATCCTGCTGACCCAACAAACTAAGTTCAGGAACAACAGGCATAATCCTGCGCTCTGATCACAATCTACACAATGTTCAGGAAATCTTTCCACATCAGCTTGCCTACTGCCAAATATTGAATTGATGTGAACCTAAACAGTGGCAGAAAGGGAATATTTTTAAAATGTCCTGTAGACATTTGAGAAAAATAACACCTTTAATAGTGCCATTCAATAATATCCAGTGTCCATAATTAATAAAGATTATGCAACTTTCTAGTAAGATTCTGATTATTTTATATTCTTGTATCTTGGTTTGAAAAGCATGAGGAAGAGTCCTTTGTTATTGGCTGAGATTTAAATTGCTATCCTCCCACCAGTTCTCTTTGCCAGGCTCAAGAGTGATTTGCAAGTATTACAAAAAGGATATGGCGTCCGTTTTTCACAAAGCTTTAACAAAGAATAATTATCCAAAGCAGATTTGTTGACTGGAGGACAGGTTTGTAGAAGCTTACACTTATTTGACCTCATTATGACTCACTCAATTCTTTCAACCAGGGAACAGAAATTAGATCTGTCAACAGGTATATCTGTCAGATCGTGCTGAATGTCTGCCAGGAATTCTGAGAAATGACAGATGGTGTTGGCTGATGAGAGCCGTTCCTGTTTTACAAGTTAACAGAATATCAATGCTGTTGGTGCCTAATCCAATTGAGATACTTGTTATGGAAACCTCCAGTAAGTGAAATGGGCTCACAAAAGATCACCTATCATGAAAACAATCCAAAAGTATGCAGTGCAGGAGAAAGTCAACTAAGGTTGACTTGATACCAAGGTAGATTGCTGGTCTCAACTCATAATTCCACTTTGAAGAGTAATCCTACTTATCAGTCTCAGGCACATCACCTAGGGAGAGTCTATTTGTGATTGTTCAAGCACATCAAGATTTGGCATTGATTATGCTGCTGGAGATTCCAGCATATTGAATGTTATTTCCATTTGACTGAGAAAAGGAAGATGAGAGGAACTAAGGGAGCAACAAATTTTGTGAGAGCCTTTGACAGAGTTTGAGTGGTCTGTGCGATGGAACCAACCTTCAATCCCATCTGCACTAATGTGTGGCCTGGCCATGCAGCAATCCAGAACTAACTGCCCAGGAGAAAAAGAGGCTGTGCACAAGAAGTTATTCCCTTTACTTGTGGATGTGCGAAGCAAATAGGGCTGAGCGTTAAGAAAGGAAGTGAAAGAGAGAACATTGGATGAGGTTCAATTTTCGGGCAGCAGATGCATGTGCCACCCCATCCGTGTCTTAAGCAACCACATACTCTCCACCTCCAGCACCAAAATCCTGAGGGAGGGTTGAGAGGATTACCCCCACCATTCTCCTCTCAACCCCTATCACGTTATTCCATGCCCCATGTGGGTTTATCTTTTTTTTGTTATTCTCCAGGCTTCAGGAGCAAGGATCATGCCTTACCTGCACTTTTCTTCAGATTTACTCATCTGGAGGCAGGACAATTGCTAACAAATGATGTCAGGAGTGCAAAACCTGCACCAAATCTCAACCTCAACACTAGATATACAGGGGATAAGAAATATACTTATGAGATAAATATTGTCTGTGATTCCTAGATCTCTTTCCCCATGCCCAGAAGACTGTTCATACTGGATTCTGGATTAGAACTGAGCCACAGAAACAAGCACAGTCCTAGAGGTGGTCTACTGGAGTTTGTGGAACAGTCTAATCTAATGGGTTATTTCAGCAGCCAGAATTCCCTATTACGTTGACCTCTAAGAAAAAGCTTGTGTGGGTCTGTATGTGCCTGTCCATACCTCTTTGTTTTTGAGTGAATTGGCTATGCTTGTGAACTTTTTTTAGTTTGTTTACTTGGTATGGACATCACTGGATAGGCCAGAATTTATTGCCTATCCTTAATTGTCCTCAAGGTGGTGGTGGGGAGCCTTCCTCAACCACTGCAATCTACTTGATGTAGCAACATGTATAATGATGTTGGAGAGTGAGTTCCAGAATTTCAACCTAGTGATACTGAAGGAACAGTGATATATTTTCAAATCAGGATCATGAGCACCTTGGAAAACACCCTGCAAATGGCTGAAGTGGTGGGTCTGGAAGATGCGGCCTAAGGAGCCTTGGTAAATTTCTGCTGTGCTTCTAGTGGATAGCATACACTCTCTAGCAACTGTGCACTGGTGGATTACTGTGGTGGTGGATGCTTGTGGGTGTGGTGCCAGTCAAGTGAGCAGTGTTGTCCTGGATGGTGCCAAATTTCTTGTGTTTTTGGAGCTGCACTCATCCAGGCAAGTGAGGAGTATACCATCACACTCCTGACTTGTGCAGTGCAAATGGTGAACAGGCTTTAGGGAGTTGGTAAGTGAGTTACTTACCTCAGTATTCCTAGCCTCTTATCTGCTCCTGTAGTCACTGTGTTTATATAGATGAGGGGCTCTTGTGATATTGCGGTATACCAGAAGACTCAGGTTCAGGTTTTGCCTGCTCCAGTGGGGTGTCATAACAGATCCGAACAGGTTAATTAAAAATATCTATGTGGCTGCTCCAGTTCAGTTTCTTGTCAATGATAACACCTCCCCACAGGATGTTTTTAGTGGGGGATTCAGTAATAGTAAAAAGAGATGATTAAATTATCTTGTTGGAGATTGTCATTGACTGGCATTTATGTGGCTGAAGATGGGGCTGTGTGTGTGTGTGTGCGCAGGGGGTAAGAGTAGGTGTGGGGATTTTTGAGTGAGGATACACTTAGGTTTGACTGATATATTGGGTAGGTTGTTGAGAATGGGAGCATAAACTACAACTTTAAATTTACAACTGAGAGAAAAGGATCACTAATTCTGGTGTAAGATTTCTGTGCAGGATTTCTCAATTTTTCAACAAACTGTACTAAGACTGCAGTGACTGTGATTTTGATCATTTCTTTGGAATTCATATGGCTGTTACACTGAAGTTACAGTAGGAGATAAAGAGAACCTCCATACTCACCTCCAGGAAAGTACATTAAAACCACGTGCCTCTATTTTCAGCAACATCTTTGGTTCATGGACAGGAAACAAAGAGTTAAGGTTATTCAATATTAGAAATTGTAAATTTCAACCCATTTCAATTAGACATTGATATCAATGTTGCACAATTATATACATTTTAACAAATATAATTGGCCATATTTTCATTTTAGGATTGAAAGAAGATTTCCATACCTTTCTATGGTGATTCTTGGAAATCCTAAATACTTCACATGTATTGAAGGACTTTAAAACTGTAGTAATTCTTTTGGGTAAAAACCACATTAACCAAGCTGTTCAACTTTTTTATCAAAGTAGCATGAATTTATTAGGAGTGACCATCTGACATGATGCTGCTGGTTTGGAGCACCACCCAACAAAACTGATATTGAATATTCAGCCACAGGATGGAAAATTATTGGAAAGTTCTAGCCACTGCGTTGAGTTTGCACATGCTCCCCGTGTCTGCGTGGGTTTCCTCCGGGTGCTCCAGTTTCCTCCCACAGTCCAAAGACATGCAGGCCAGGTGAATTGGCCATGCTAAATTGCCCGTTGTGTCAGGTGCATTAGTCAGAGGGACATGGGTCTGGATGCATTACTCTTCAGAGGGTCGATCCGGATTTGTTGGACCGAAGGGCCTGTTTCCACACTGTAGAGAATCTAATCTAATCATTAACTTAATTTACAATGTGTATTATAAGTGGGCAAAGCTCCCCAAAGTAAAGCACAGGCTGATACTTAATCTGTTTTTTTAAACTTCACACAAAGAGAAACATAGAATTGCTTCACATTTTGAAATACAGTTAATGTTAAAATATTTTGCAATTGAATTGATTTTTTTCTTTATTTCATGAAATATATCTTAGCTGTTTTAAATTTAAGGCAATGTGTAAACATGGAGTCATCATCACACAGAAGTTTGGTCAGAACTCACTAAAAGCAAGTTTAGACCAAACAACTGCTAGCAGTTTTCTGAATAGGTCTTGTCACAAAAGAATCAGTTTAATCAGCATTTTTATTAGTGCTATGTTATATGTGGTTACATAAGGATGTGTAAGCTATCGCTTTCTATCAAGTTTAATCTGATTTTCTGAGGTCTCAACATGGCACACAAAAATGACAAAATTGCACTACTGGTAATAAATTTCCAAGAAATGGTTAAAGTGGACAAAAGTGACCCTGATGATGATATTGTATATTGCATGCTATCCATTCTCAGCAATAAGCTGCTCACTGACCATCTGGTTCTGGCACAACCCAAACATTCAGCTTCAGGCCTAATTCCTGCCGTGGTCCAAATGCAGCCCAAGGATCTGATATCCAGAGGTTAGGACTGACTGCCCTTAACCAAGCCTACTTTTGAGGAATTAAAGCAAAACTGAAGGATTAGATGGAGGAAATATTCCTCTGACTGGAGACATACCAAGCACAAAATAAAGTTTTTTTTTGTTTGGGATGAGGGAATCACTGAAAAGTCAGCTATTATTTCTAATCCCAATTGCCTTTGGGGTGCAACACAATAGTTTCCTAAGCTACTTCACAGGGCAGTTAAGCGTTAACCATATTGTTCAGATTGAAATTTGCAGTAAGGTCAGACTAAGTAAGGATAGTATATATCCTTTCCTGGTGACCCAAATGTGATTTTTTTTAAAATAACAATTTGATAATTCTATGCTTATAACAAAATAAACCTGGAATTAATAAAAGCAAGTTAACTAAATTTAAAATTTCCCAATGGATATTGTAGAATACAAATAAGGATTTTCACCATCTGGCTGATTCTAGAGACCTTTAACAGTAACAGGTTGTAACTAGTTCCAGATTATAGCCAATATTCCTGTTTGCAGCTAATTTTACACATGGGATAAGGGTGCAGGTAGCCACATGCATGCAGCACTCCCTCCCTTACTGATGAGGGTCATTAACTTACTTTCTCTCTCCACAGATGCTGCCAAACCTGCATAGTTTGTCCAGCACTTTCTGTTGTTGTCCCGCTGTTATTGACTCCATTACAAGGTTGGACAGTCCAATTCTTCCCAGAACAATACATAGTTTATGACACTCCAAAAAAAAGTGTTGTGAACCACAAGAAACCTTGGTTTTAAGTGGACGAGAAAACATATCACCTAATATTGTGACCCTTTCACTGATAGGCTTTTGAAATTTTCATTGTTAATAATTAGATGCTCTGGTGATTCCAATTTAAGGTTTGATATTAGGCCTCTCACTTGCAAAGGTAAGTTGATAATTACACTGTTTGCCATTGTTTAATTATTGAGATGCATAAGAGCAGTTTTCCCATTGAGCCAGCCACATCCTGAGACTATAAGATCAGGTCAACAGCAAGGTATATTGAAACAAGTGACTAACTGCCTGATTCCTCAAAGTCTTTCCACCACCTACAAGAAACAAGTCAAGTCTCTGATGGAATATTCTGCACTTGTCTGGTTGATTGCAAGTCTAATGACACTCAAGAAGCTTGATCGACATCCTATTTGTCATTTTAAAGTTACACATGCTTTTCCAATGGGCACAGCAGCTACAGGTGTACCACCTACAAGATGCATGGCAAAAACTCACTAAGCTTCTTTTGCCATTACCTTCCAAAGTAGATGTCTATTCTTAGAAGAAAAAGAGAAGCAGCTACTTGAGACAACCATCATGTACAGATTAATCACCAAGTCAGGTACCAAACTGACATGAAAATATATTGCTGTTCTTCTATCAATGATCAATCAGAATCCTGAAACTTCCTTAATGAACAATGAGAATACTTTCATCATGGCTAGGAGTTCAATGAGGTTGCTCAAGCCACCTTCTCAATGGACAATTAGAAATGGTACCACATTCCATAACAGAATTTTTAAAACTCCATGATGAGGTAGAAACAGAGATTATCACCATTTGAAACTCATGCGAAATAGAAATTACCATGAACAGAACTGTTTAGATAGTCATTAAAACTGAACTCATTCAATAACTTCTGTCTAACGAAATAAATATCTGATTGTTTAAATACCAAGATCACAAACTCCCATTGCCAATCTACTTTTCTATGTCACATACTGCTTCTTTTGTAAGCAAATATCACTGAGAAGTTGTTAGAAGACAAAATGTTTTCTTTATTAGAAAGTATTTTTAACATTTAATTATGCAGCCATTCACAGAAAAAGAATGTTATTTTGAATGCACCTGATTTCTGACCCATTCCTTTGTTGTTGAGGCACCTAATGTCAAAATGAAGAGAAAAGTTCTAAATGTACACGTACTGCAGCTGTTTCAGCACACTTGAAGTAGGTGCTAACTATTCACTGTCAGAAAGTGTGGTGCTGGAAAAGTACAGGGGGTCAGGTAGCATCTGAAAAGCAGGAGAGTTGAAGTTTTGAGCATAAACTCTTCAGCAAGTTGAAGAGCTTATGCTCGAAATGTTGACTCTTCTGCTCCTCAGATGCTGCCTGACCAGCTGTGCTTTTCCAGCACCACCTTTTTTGACTCTGATCTCCTGCATCTGCAGTCCTCACTTTCTTCAACTATTCACTGTTAGATTTCTCAGGGCAACACCCTAACCAATCAAAACAACCTGCCTGGTTTAAAATATAAACAAAACCTAGTTATTAACTGTCAATCAACATTAATGAACATATTCTTCATGTCAATACATCAACCAGAGTTCACTTGCAAAACAATCAGCACTCTCCTGTCATGCAGTATAAATGATGGTCTTCCTTTTTAATTTAAATTCTTGCAAAATATCCTGAAGAGTGCAAGGTGAAATGGTTCAACAAAATGTGTTCTTTCTCAGCAACACTGAAAGTAATATTTTGGAGGTGAAGGGTTATTTTATAAACTTTTGCCCTCTTTACTGCTTTAATACATCTTTGCCTAGCCTTATGTCTAGAGCTAAGAGCGAGTGCATGGGGACCTAGAATATCCAGACTGTCAAAAAATGTCTCATTTCGCTAGTTCTCAGATATCGCCAGGCACAGTTCAGTGTAACTGTCTCTCCGATGTTTGTAATAACCTTCTGGGAGATGCACACTTTGTTCGATATTCCCAGTTATGTCTTAGATCATGAACTGAGCAGTGACCAACTTGCAGCTGCAGCAATCCCTCATAATCTTACTGCTCATTAGCATGTAAATAGCCAATGCCACTATGTCAGCCTATACTTTTACTTAATTTAATCCAATTTTCCTCAAGAACATACTTCAAATTAAAATTACTTAATAAATAACAGGCACAAAGGAATGTCAGGGTAGATATTCGCAAGTCTTTAACAGTTGCACGACAGGATAACATGATCATAAAAATGCAAACAATGTTCTAAGATTGATTTCCAGAGAAATAGAACTAAAAAGAACAGAATTTATTTTAAACTAATATAGAAACTGATTTGACCACACTGTGCACAGCTTGATCAGTATATTACAAAAAGAACAAAGAAGCCCTGGAGAAAGTGTGAGAAAACTTTATAAGGATGATACCAACAGTGAAAGGTTAATAACTATAAAGAAAGGTTGAACAGATGGAGGCTTTTTTCTCCATAGATGAAAACACAATGGAAGTCTTTAAATTATGAGAGGATCCAATAGAGAGTCCAAAATTAGCAGCCATAAATATTTTAATCCTTAATATGTCCAATGAAGAATTCAAGGAAACTGTCTTCACTCAGAGAGTGGTGGGAATGCAGAACTCACTACACCAGGGAGGCAAATAGTACAAAAGCATTGTAGGAGAAGCGACATTAGTAATGGAGGAGAATGAAATAAAATGAATTGAAAATTCTAGGAAAATTGATTGGTCTAGAAGTACCTGTAGAGAAAAAGTTTGTGCTAGATTTGGGACCTGGATGTTTGGTGCTTTTCTGAGATCTGAATCTTGGACCTGTATTATGTCAGTACCAACACAATTTGTAACGATTTTTTAAGTAGTCGCCTTCCAATTCAAGAAAGCAGAGGTGGGCCTATGTAAAGACAATGTAGTAGCCATTATTGTAACTGCTGATTTAACAGATGGCAGAAGGATCGATAATCTTGCATTTATTGCAAGAAGAATAAGAGATTCTGCCTAGCATCCTAGTTAACATCCATCTCCTCAACCAACATCAATAAAACAGACCATCTGTCCACTATTTGTAGGATGCTGTATTTATGTGTGTTCGACTGTCACTTTAAGAGTCCATCACATGTCATCACGATGACATCATTGGCCACTTTGGAGAGAACCAGCTCAGTCCAGCTTACTGCCTTGGAGAGTGAACACCTCCTTTAAGTAAAGGTCTTGCTGTTGATCAACACTGTGGACTCCTACTCCTCAAAAAGTAACACAACAAAACAGGTGATTAGGATAAATGCTGCTTTGAGATCCTCTGGGGCGCTCGATCCACTTCCATACAAAGAAAAAAACTCAAAAGACACAATTGCTGCACTGAGACAGGTGCAGTCAGATTTTTAAAAATTCAGCCTAAAGAAGAGATGAACGTTGCCGAAGAAGCTCGCCACATGCTCCATCCCAAAGGAACGTTGTGACTAATTTGTATGCTACATGGAAATGTTTTGAGCTAGGAGCACATTTTGGAAAACAAATACAAGCAGGTTCAGAAGTACATAGTTTTAAACAAGAGATAGCAAGGTAATGTTAAAATTTTCAAGCAAGCCCTTTCCATTTTAAAACATATTCATAAAATGGCAGTGATATATGATGTTAACACAGAGAACTGCAACTCCTACAAAGAGAGTGACTCCATTATTTTGTTACAACTGTTATGACACTGACATCTACCCAACAATGTGGAAAATCGCCCAGGTATGTCCTGTACATAAAGAGCAGGACAAATCCAACCTGGCCAATTACCACCCCATCAGTATCCTCTCGATTATCAGTAAAGTGATGGAAGGTGTCATCAACAGTGCTATCAAGCAGCACGTGCTCAGCAATAACCTGTTCAGTGATGCCCAGTTTGGATTCCACCAGGGCCACTCAGCTCCTGACCTCATTACAGCTTTGGTTCAAAAATGGACAAACAGCTGAATTTCAGAGATGAGGTGAAGTGATGAACCTTGACATCATGACAGCAATCGACAAAGTGTGGCATCAAGGAGCCCTAGCAAAACTGAAATCAATAAGAATCGGGGCAAACTCTATGGTGGCTTGAGTCATACCTAACAGATAGGAAGATGGTTGTGGTTGTTGGAGGTCAGTCATCTCAGCACCAGAACATCTCCGCAGGGGTTCCTCAGCCCAACTATCTTTAGCTGCTTCATCAATGACCTTCCCTCCATCATAAGGTCAGAAGTGGGGATGTTCGGCGTTGATTGCATAATGTTCAGCACCATTCGAAACTCCTTAGATACTGAAGCAGTCCGTGTTCAAATTCAACAAGATCTAGACAATATCCAGGCTTGGGCTTAGAAGTGACAAGTAGCATTCATGCCACGCAAATGCCAGGCTATGACCATTCCAATAAGAGACAAACTAACTACAGCACCTTGACAATAGTGTTACCATCACTGAATGCCCCACTATCAACACTGGGATTTTCATTGACCAGAAACTCATCTGGGCTCAACACATAAATACAGTGGCTACAAGAGCAGGTCAGAGGCTAGGAATACTGCGGCAGGTAACTCACCTCCTGACTCCCCAAGCTTGCCCAACAACTACAAGGCACAAGTCGGGAGTGTGATGAAATACTTTCCATTTGCCTGAATGAGTGCAGCTCCAACAACAATCCAAGAAGCTTGACACCCTTCAGAACAAAGCAAACAGCTTGACTGGCAATCAGCATCCACTCCCTCCACCACCAACGCTCAGTAGAAACAGTGTGTACCATCCACAAGATGCACTCCAGAAATTCACCAAAGATCCTCCGACAGCACCTTCCAAAGTCACAACCATTTGTATCGAGAAGGACAAGGGCAGCAAATACATGGGAATGCCACCAATTTCAAGTTCCCCTCCAAGCCACTCACCATCCTGACTTGGAAATATATCGCAGTTCCTTCAGCATCGCTGGGTCAAAATCCTGAAATTCCCTCTTAGTGATATTGTGGGTTAACCCACAGAAGGTAGTCTGCATGTTTTAAGACGGCAGCTCATTACCAACTTCTCAAGGGCAGCTAGGGACAGGCAATAAATGCTAGCCAGCCAGCAATGCCCTCATCTTACAAGTGAATAAAATAGTTGCAACCCCTACACAGAAAGATTCCATTATTTTGTTCAAGATAACAGATATCGTTCCCTGCATTCCTGAGTATTATGGGGTGTAGGGATTCTTCTAATCTTGTCAACCTCCTGAGGAGTCTGGTACAGAGAAGCCAAGTTCCAAAACCTATAAAAAAAGATGAATCTACAGAACCATTTTTCACCACAACTATTGGTGATTACTGAAAGGTTCAGATTGCACACAAGCAACCAACAAAATAGTGAATCTATCTTATGGTTTGTAGCAATTTTAACAATGTTAGCAGAATGATGTGAATTTGCAGACAAGTTAAATTATGCCATCAGAGACAGACTGGCATGTGGCTTAAGATGTGAAGCAATCTCGAAGAGATCACTGACAGAAAGGAACCTGGACATAAAGAAAGCAGTGGAAGCAGCAGTCTCAATGGAACTAACAGCCAAAGAAGCTCACAGTTAAGGTTAAGCATTACAGTTCACAAAATGGTGGCTGAGAGGCAAGCATAAGCATTACAGTTCACAAAATGGTGGCTGAGCGACAAGCATAAGCATTACAGTTCACAAAATGGTGGCTGAGAGGCAAGCACCAACGCAGCCATCGGAGTGGAAAAACAGGTCACACAGCAACAAATTGCTGGCATAAACGAAGCTGTTTGCAGAAAGAGCAGCAGAGAAAGAAGTACATTGAATGGCAGGTTTGACAACAACTGATTCACTCCCTTACTGAGTGGCAACTATTAAGAATGAAGAGGAACACCAGAGTTCCATTGATACCTGAAAGTGTGCATAGAAAAGAGCTGAGTCACATTGTGCTGCAACCCTCAAACACTGTAGTAAGAACATGCACAGGCAAAGCAGTGCTTTTAGCGATTTGTATCAATATGAATGTTTAATCACGCAGTCAGTCTGAATATACGTTCTTACACATTATCAAAAGGAGAATGTGATTGGAGAAACACAGCAGGTCAGGTAGCATCCAAGGAACAGAAGAATCAACGTTTCGGGCATAAGCCCTTCTTCAGGAAGCGCTTATGCCCGAAACGTTGATTCTCCTGTTCCTTGGATGCTGCCTGACCTGCTGCGCTTTTCCAGCAACACATTTTCAGCTCTGATCTCCAGCATCTGCAGTCCTCACTTTCTCCTGTGATTGGAGAAAATCAAACTCAACTGGGCTGAAGTAAATCGCTTGTTGGATTTTGAGACTGATCTATCACAAATTCTAAAGAAAATGCCATTTTATTAATGGGGACCTGGAAAGCATGCAGAAGATCTCTGTCAAGTTGAAAATCAAGGATGAGTATCAAGCGAAAAGTTGCAAGGTTAGATCAGTGCCTTACAAAGTCCTTGAACCAATAAATGTGGGTGATTGAGCCTTGTCTTTGTATCAGTGATGAACAAAAACAGATTGTACACATCTGCAATAATTTTAAGGTCACTATTAATCCAGTACTGTGTGCTAAACTGTATCCTTTAACTTTAATCAAAGACTAGTTGTAGGTCAGTCTTTTAGTAAAAGTGGCCTTAGTCAAGCCTATCTCCAGATGAATTTAGATGCTGAGTCACAGAAATACTTGATAATTGTAACACACAAAGGATTATTCAAATACAATATTGGCAATCACATCAGTACCTGTGTTATTCCAACTTGCCACAGATCAGATTTTAAATGGATTGAAAGGAGTTCAGTGCTACCTAGATGATATTTTAATGACGGGGTGGAAAACAGCAACTTCACAATTTAGATGCTACCCTGCTGAGACTTGAAGATTATGACGAATGTGTGAAGAAAGACAAATTTGAAATGATTAAATCTTCTGTCAACTATTTAGGCCATGTCATTGATGTTAAAGAACTACACACATCACCTTAAAAAAAAAGCTATAACTGAGGGAATAGAACCTAAAAATGTAAACCAAATGGGATAATATTTGGGTTTGCTCAATCACTACGGCATGTGTGTGCCAACTTCTCAAACCATTGCACAATTTATTACATCAAGACAAGAATGGAAATAGGAAAATCAATGTGAAAGAACTTCTGCATGAGCCAGAAGCTTTATAAAAGTCAGAAGTTCTGACACATTTTGAGTCAAAGTAACCATTACTATTAGCACATTATGCATCATTAACAGTAGTAGCAATCGTTTCTCACATGTTAACCATTTATGAAGAGAAGCCAACAGCTTTTGCATTAAGATCATTAAACAAAGCAGAAGTGAACTATGTATAGATAGAGAAAGAGGCTCTGGGGTCATTTTGGCTTTAGATGATTTCATTAATACATTTGTGACCCTTTAAGAATTTATCTGCAGACCATTGACCACAATATTTGGGCCTCATACATGGATACCTTTTTGAGCAGTGAGCCGTATGCAGAGATGGAAGTTATTGCTATCAGCTCACAATTTTACAATTATGTATCAGCAATGCAACTTATGTAGGAATGTTGATTATCTTTGCCAAAGAGGTAAACTACAAACAGCCGTTATGTAGGCATTTTCTACTTTGAACATGTAGTGAATACTCCAGGACATGTTAAGAAATACACTAGAAATGATTCACTACTACCAAAAGTGATGGACAAGGTACTGTACTTCGTGGCAAGATCACAGGAACCACCCCAGAACTGAAGCAATACATCACACAGAAACTAGAATATCTGTACAAGTAGGTTGTTGCAGGTTGAGGGTCATCATTCCACAACAGCCAGGGGAACGTGTGTTAAATCAATTAGAGAAAAGTGAGTGCAGCATTGTCAGAATGCAGGAAATAGCCAGAAGCTAGTTTTGGTGGCCAGGGCTCAACTCCAAAATTGAGGATAAGATGGGAATATGTGCGCTCGTGCAAGAGTTCACAGCCCAGCTTCATTAGCACAATTATACCAACGGGAATGGCCAGACAGACCATGGCATAGAATCCAGATTTTGATGGGTGAATGTTATTCATCATGGTTGACACACATACTAAATGGCCTGAGTTGCCATCATGGAGACACATCTTCAGAAAAGAAACCATTGACAATTTGGAGGAGATCTTTGTGAGGTTTGGTTATCTGAAACATCTTGTTAGTGATAATGGTCCACAGTTTATATCACAAGAGTTTTTGGACAATATAAAGCAGAATGGAATGCAACAGGTCCAATCAGCCAAGAGTGTGGTGCTTTTGCCCGAAATGTTGATTTCCCCGCTCCTCGGATGCTGCCTGACCTGCTGTGCTTTTCCAGCACCACACTCTTGGCTGTAATCTCCAGCGTCTGCAGTACTCACTTGTGCCTAGATCCAACCAGCTCCTTATCACCCAGCTGCAAATGATTTGGCAGAAAGTTTAGCTCAAACAATGAAACATTCGTTAAAAATAACTTGAGAAGAAAGATCACTGTCCAAAACACTGAGCCAATTTTTGTTAATATTTTGGAATACAGCCCACTCAACGTCTCAAAATTCTCTGGCATTGCTAATGGTAAAGTGATTTGCGGCACAGCATTTGATTTGCTGAAACTACCTGTGTCAAAAGACATTGTTGACAGAGAACAGTTTTCCAATGAGACAACAAGGCCTAACGCTATGTTTTTCATAAAGGCCAAGAAGTGCTGATGAGGAATTGTACTGCCAGTGGTCATCATTGTAGCACTGATCTCCAACAAGTGAAATGTAGCATGGAGAAAAAATGCAGATCAGCTCTTGGTGTTCACAATGAATGTACCAGAGACAGCATTAGTTGAAGATGCACAAATAACTGTGTCAAATAGATACCTGGATATACCTGAGGACAGAGGAGTAATTGGACCATCTAAGGGAGACAGTACCTTGTAATGCATTGAGTTAAGATGACTGGCCTCCGTGGTCAGCTTCCCATTCCTTCGCAGAAATATGGTCACACAACCATTTCTAAGCCTGATACCTGGAATCAAGTGGATAAAGTGCTGTATTGCCATGTTCATGCAGCTTGCCAGCATCCAGGTCAAGAGATTGCAGGACCATATTAGAAAGCAAGCATATTATTTAGGCACTTGATTCTGTGTCCTCCTCTCCCTCAGATCCTCCACCTATGGAGATTGAAAGTTCACCTCAATGTTACCTGTCAATAATCTTTTGGAAAACATGTGTAACAAGCTTTAAGCAAGTACAAAGGCAGGAAAACGTGTGAAGGGAAGGTCTATGATTCAGCAATGGGCAGGAGTGGTTAAGGGATAACAAGGAATGACAATGAAAGCCAAAAGACGGTACTAACCCCAAATCATTGGTTGCAGGTTCCAAAGCAACAACTGAAGCCACAATGCTCATAATGTTCCCTGACAGTTGCAAGTGCCTTTAAAATGCCCGCATTTTTTCTACTAAAAGGCATGGCCTAATTGAATAGTCACTGAGGCCTAATTCCTGTTGTCTGAATTTTTACCTAGGGCTGCATGAAGGCTAAGGCATGAAAATAAGGTCACATCAGAGAAAACAAAATGGTTTGGGGAACATTGCTGCTAAGCAGCTGATGAAAAAACATTGGGGACTAAAGCAATGTTGCCTCTGTCCTCTGCTGTGTGTTGCACTGTGCAGTCTCTGTAAGGTCCAGTTACATTTAGACTTTGAAAGGGAGCCGGGCTTGTGTACAAGCCCGACTGCTGCACTTACTCCCCCATCCCAACACTTACATTCACATTAAAAGGGGGCAGAGGATATTGAACTCAATGTTTAGTCTAAAAGATTAAAAGTTGAAAAACGAGGAGCTGTTCCTCAAGCTGTTGTTCCATTAGACTGGTGCAGAAGACCTAGGGTGGAAAGGTCAGGGTGGGAGTGGCATACAGAATTAAAGTTCAAGATCATGCTTATGGATTGAATTGAGACATTTGACTGAGTGATCACCCACTGCAGGGAAGACCATACTGAGAGAAACAATTACAATATACTAAATTGAACAAAATACAAGTAAACTACTGTTGCAATTTGAAGGAATGTTTGCAAACCTGAATGGTGAGAAAGGAGGAGATAAAATGGCAGATGTTTTATCTCTGTGCTTGCATGATTAGATTAGATTTCCTACAGTATGGAAACAGGCTCTTTGGCCCAACACCGACCCTCCGAAGAGTAACCCACCCAGACCCATTTCCCTCTGACTAATGCACCTAACACTATGGGCAATTTAGCATGGCTAATCCACCTGACCTGTACATCTTTATGACTGTGGGAGGAAACCGGAGCACCAGAGGAAACCCACGCAGACACAGGGAGAACGTGCAAACTCCACACAGACAATCACCTGAGGCTGGAATCGAACCTGGGTCCCTGGTGCTGTGAGGCTGCAGTGCTAACCACTGAGCCACTGTGCCACATGAGAAGATACAGTGAAAAGGGGAAAGATTATTTGGGGTGACTGTAGAATGGACCAAGAGAATGCTCAAAGGAGAGAGGAAGGAATGATAGGTTTGGTAGTGACATCACTCAGAAAGAGGCAGAAGTGTTGGGATATGACTCATTGAATGTGGTGGCTTGTGGTGTGGACAGTGAGAATAAGAGGAATTCTTTCATTGCACTGGGAGGAAGAAGAACAAGTGAGGATGGAAGTACAGGAAAGGGGACAGACATAGTTGAGGGCCCCAACAACCAAGGCAGAAATGAGGGAGGAAACCTGAGCAAGACAGGAACAAAACATTTCATGTATCCCACACAAAATGATGAAAGAATATGTGGAAATGACGAGATAAATTGAGATGTGAGTGGGTGGGAAAGTTATACAAAGCTTAAACACTAGCACAGATGAATTGAGTTAAATGGTTTATGTTCCTGCTCTAATTTTTATGTACTGTAATACCATGCAATTGATGTAAAAAATTTAAAAACCATGAAATTGATGCATTGTTAAGAGGTTCTTCTGTTGAGAAAAAGGGCAAGGAATATTGACTAACAGTGCTAATCATTTCAGATCTTCAAAATGATTAAATGAAATTCTATAAATTTAAACTTTCAAGTGATTAGTGTTTTTCATTTCGGTGGGTGGAGGTATCATTCAAAATAAGTTTTCTGATTTCTGCCAATTCTTATATTTGGTGACATTAAGTGTCAGGCTCTGATCAAATTAATGGCTTGCGAGTAATTCAAACTGTATGCAATCAAGTTGGGTTAAAGTTAAGAGATTATGACAGCACCAAACTCTATAAGTGAACTCAGAAACATGGAGACATTACTTCACTGGGGAGTGGGGACAGACAGGTGGGTGGTAATATAGTGGTAATGCCACTAGACCAATAATCAGAAACCTAGGCTCGTGTTCTGAAGACATAGATTTGAAGCCTTCTATGGCAGATGGTGAAATTTGAGTTCAATAAAAGTCTGGATTAAACAGCTAGCCTATTAATGTTGATTGGTCATTGTAATTTTTTAAAAGTCTGGCTCACTAATGTCCATCAGGGAAAGAAATCTGCCATCCTTCCTTTGTTAAGCCTAAACGTGACTCCAGACTCTCAGAAATATTAGTAACTTAACTACCCTCAGGGCTATTAAGGATGGGTGATAGCCAGTAATGACCACATCCCATGAGCAAATTTTTTAAAACTGTGTGCACTTAAAATTAATACTCTATAGTTATTGTATACATTGTAAACAATATGTGAAATGTACCAATGATGGGAAGAAATCAAAACTGTACTTGGTGTGTTAAATGTTTTGATTCTTCACATTATTTCAAAGAGGAGAAATAATCTGTAGTTAGTTCCCTCTTTCATGACCTCACGATATCCCACAATTCTTAATTCCCTGAGAACTACACAGATGTTTGCCTAAGGAAATACTCAATTTTTTTTAATGGGACTCAGACCACAACCTGTGACATAGAAGCAAGATAGTGTTTGTGATGGGCTGACACCTGAAAAAATTATTTTGGGATACAGAAGTTATGAAGAGTGAAATCAGTGTGTGTAAAAACATTAAGCACCTGTAAAATGATACAAAGATGCCTAAAGTATACATAGAAAATTACAGCTTTTGCACATATTACTTATGTTGTCGTCAAATTTTCTGGTTACCAACCATTACAGCTTGTTGTTAAGGTAGGTCATTGCCACCAATTGTCTTTTCAATGATGAGTTTAAAAGCTCACTGAATTATCACTGGTATAGGAAAAACCACCAGAGTCTCCACAAGAAGAGGCACTTATCTTGCTTAAGATGTAGTTTATTGCATGATGGTAATTACTAACATTTACTAGTTAGGCATAAACACAACTATCAGGAGCCAGTGCATCACAGCTGTCTCTATCAGGGTCTCATGCAAGACTGTTTCTCCAGCCAAATACCATGTGATATCATCAGATTTGGTGAAGCTCAATACAGCTCAATATTAACTGTTTCAGAACCATTACTTTATGTAACAATGACTTGGCACAAGGAATGCTTACCATTATTTAATCAATTCAACATGGGTTTCCCACTTTTCTTACTCACACAAGGACCAGAGTTACTATTCTTTCCTACTTGCCATATGCAGAAATGGTGTCACAGGCAGGCCTCCCAACCCTGGGGGATTCTGTATGTATCTAGGAAAGAAGAGAACAGCAAAAGGCTCACAAACCCATCCTACTCTTCAATTAGATTATTGTTGATCTCTACCTGAACTCCATTTCTCTGCCTTTGCAGAATATTCCATGATATTGTTACCCAACAAAAATCCATTAATCTCAAACTTGAATTCTCCATTTGATCCAGTATTCATTGTCTTTTGAATGAAAGAATTCCAGGTTTCTCCCAGCCTGTGTGTGAAATGTTGCTTCTTGATTTCACTCTTGAATGGACACATTTTAAAATTATACCTTCTCATTCTGACAGTTTCACAATGACTACCTTACTTCAGTAATTCAATTAGATAAGCCCTGAAAGACAACCCACCGCACTATCACTGGCATTTACCTCAAGGACAATGGTGGACAGCTATATCACCATCCAGGCAGAAGTGGTTACTGCAGATGCTGGAGATTAGAGTCAAGATTAGAGTGGTGCTGGAAAAGCACAGCAGGTCAGGCAGCATCCGAGGAACAGGAAAATTGACGTTTCGGGCAAAAGTCCTTCATCAGGAATGAGCTTCATCAGGGCTCATTCCTAATGAAGGACTTTTGCCTGAAACGTCAATTTTCCTGCTCCTCAATGCTGCCTGACATGCAGTGCTTTTTCAGCACCACTCTAATCTTGACTCTATATCACCATCCAAATTGTAAAGATCCATAGTGCTTTTGTGGCAGTTTCCTCTCCCTCCATTCTGTGCTCATTCAAATGCGAAACTTCTTTGTGAAGACTTAATAATCCTGCAGCAGACAACTAACACCTTTGAAAATTCACTTTCTGTCTGAGAAGAGCTGAATATTTCAGTCTTGTGGAAGTGGGCCCTTCAAGAATGCAGGAATGTATATACACACTTGGGGAATAGATGTGTGGTTATTGTATGACAACAGTTAAGCTGCAGCAGATCAATAGTCAACTGGATAGTTCACACAACACTCATGTATCTTTAATAAGAAGGAGCAATCAGTCTTTAAGGGCTGCTGCCAAGCCAGATATCCAGGTTTTCCGCATGAGGCCCAGTATGCATAAGGAACTTCAAATAACTAATACAATGAGATCACCTTTAGAAAATTTTGATATCAACACATTGATCCAATCGGCATTTAACCAACATGCTCAAATAAAACCACAAAAGAGGCTTTGGACCTGTACTGATGTGATCCCACATTTTAATATAGTCTCTGGAGTCTCAAGTTTGATTCTTGTTCGGTGAGGAGACAGATGACTATTTGGGTGAGGTTTTGAAAGACAATTACCACTCTAAAATAACATCCAGCTACAGTCAACCTCTTCAGGGAGAAGAGAAAATAAATTTGGCAAGAGAAATCTAATCAAACATTTCCAATTTAAATGCCACAATTCTCAAAAAGCAATAAGAGTTGTCTGATAACGCAAGCACTTTAATATCTACGTACAGAGTCCTATGAACCAAGAACCGTTATCTACAATAGTTGAAAGTAGCACTATGTAGTTCTTTAAAGTCTGTATTTGTAGTGACTATCTATGAATTTTGGTTTGCTAAACAGTCAAAGTGATTTCATAAACTTCATTCCCTTGTGAACCTCTTCATCATTACAGAATGTCACTGCATATTAAATAGCAGGAAATGAAATCTCTAAACATCCAAAAATTGGTTTTCATCTGCAGCAAGGTTCTTGAAAACATTAAGTTACTGCTTGCAATTTATTTTGGTTACATAAAACTAATGAAAATACAAATTGACTAAGGTTGAATGTAGGCCATTACCAACCCATGAACACATCACATCTCAGAATTTTCAAAGCCACATATCAGGAAAAAAATACCAGTGGAAAATCTCTGCAATAATTGAAGTCATATCTAACACAAAGAAAAATGGATGTGGTTATTGAAAGCTAATCATCTCAGTCACAGAACATTGCCGTAGAAGTTCCTCAGGATATTGTCCTAGGCTGAACCATCTTCAGCTACTTCCTCAATGAGCTTCTCCATCATACAGTCAGAGTGATCATGCTCTCTGATGATTACACCGTGTTCAGTGTCCCTCTTTGCAGCCTTGAGGGAGTGGTAGCACAGTGGAAATGTCACTTGTAATGACAAGGTGTAAGGAGTTGATCAGCTCCTCTCATTCTAACCCCATTTCAGTTGGTTGCAACAAAAATGTATTGTTTTAAGCACATGGCAATCATTCTTCAATTAAACCTATTTAAACAGATTTTTAAAAGTGAAGAAAACCAATTCCAAGGTTTTCTCAAATGAAATAGAGTGGAGTTTTATTACCTATTAAACCCAAGAAAAATAGAAAACCATGATTTGGAGGTTAGGGTGAATTGGCCAAGCTAAATTGCCCATAGTGTTCAGGGATGTGTAAGTTAGGTGTATTAGTCACGGGAAATATAGAGTAATAGGGAAGGAGAATGAGTCTGGGTGGGTTATTCTTTGGAGGATCAGTATGGGCTTGTTGGGCAAAAGGGCCTGTTTCCACACTGTAGGGGTTCTATGATTCTATCAAACCGTCCAAACAGACAGAAATGTACAGGCAGTTTCAGTTTAAAGATTTTTCTGAATAATCTTAAATTGAGACTGAAACCCAAGCCCTGTTGGTTTATACATTGCCCTGTTCCCTCCAAAGTGGCAAAGCTTGCAGACATCCTTGAGATCCTGCTGAAGGATTGCCATTTCAAGTTACTTTTTCACTGGACACTGAAGTTGGGGCTGGAGAGAAGGGAGCAAAGAGTACAATAGGGGGTGGGGATGGGGATGGAGGTGATAGGTCAGAGAGGAGGGTGGGGGAAAGTAGCAAAGACAACAATAAATGAATAGGAGTGGGGATGGAGGTGGAGGTGATAGGTCAGAGAGGAAGGTGGGAGAAGGTAGCAAAGAGTACAATAAATGAATGGGGGTGGGGATGGAGGTGATAGATCAGAGGCGAGGGTGGAGTGGATGGGAAGGGAGATTGGCAGATAGGACAGGTCATGAGGACAGTGCTGAGCTGGAAGGTTGGAACTGGGGTAACGTGGGGAGAGAGGAAAATGAGGAAACTGGTGAAGTCTACATTGATGCCCTGGAGTTGAAGTGTTCCAAGGCAGA
>NC_057714.1:48431834-48463361 GCF_004010195.1 Chiloscyllium plagiosum | reverse complement strand
AGTCCCACCTGCCAGCACCTAGCCCATATCCCTCTAAACCCTTCCTGTTCATATACCCATCCAAATGCCTTTTAAATGTTGCAATTCTACCAGTCTCCACCACTTCCTCTGACAGCTCATTCCATACACATACCACCCTCTATGTGAAAAAGTTGCCCCTTAGGTCTTTTTTATATCTTTCCCCTCTCACCCCAAACCTATGCCCTCTAGTTGGGACTCCCCAACCCCAGGGAAAAGACTTTGTCTATTTACCCTATCCATTCCCCTCATAATTTTGTAAACCTCTATAAAGTCACTCATCTTTCATCTCAATGTGTAACTTCCAGAAAAGATACGAGTCAAAGAAGAGATACAGATCTGAATTTCAGTGCTCCTTTATAATAATGTTAATTTTGCCTCAGACTGACTAATCTTGCTGATGATTTCATGAATTTGACTTAACCTGTTCAGGTGATCACAGCAGCCATTTCATGTCAGTACCTCTCCTTTTTAAAACAATTAGGTCTCATATTAGAATCAGGTGATGGGATTTGAAAATCAATAATGTGATTTTACTTCCACAGCAGTACACCAGAGAAGTAATCCAGTCCTCTCTCCAATTTACTATGGTAATTCAAATGTACGCATATATGCATATACATATACACAGTTGTTCCAGTTAAAAAGATTATATTTCAGAACCTGATAAATCCTGATCGTATCATTAGTTGCATTGTTAAAAAGGCAAGATCACTTTGGAACTACCTCAATGAGGTGATCCAATGGCAGAGCACATGCACTGTGTTGTGGGTATTCAGTGAGAATTCAGCTTCTATTTAACTACTTGAAGTATGATGCAATTGCCCTCAGTATCACTGAGCTTGGAGGATTGTGAATCATTGTCCAAATCTTCCTGACATGTACATGCCTTTGGACTCCAGCATCAAACTTAGGCCCCCTACTTGTCAACTGTTACAAATTAATACATTGTATATATTAATCTTTGTCTGTATATCATCACTGTGTATTTGAAGTTTCTATGATTCTCAAGGCTAAAGGGATCAAAGGGTATGGGACAAAGTGGAAAGACGATAGGAGTTGTGTGACCAGCCATGACTGGTGGATCAGGCTTAAAGAGCTTAATGCTGAAAATGTGTTGCTGGAAAAACGCAGCAGGTCAGGCAGCATCCAAGGAGCAGGAGAATCGATGTTTCGGGCATGAGCCCTTCGTCAGGAATTTCTTCAGGCTCATGCCCGAAACATCGATTCTCCGGCTCCTTGGATGCTGCCTGACCTGCTGCGTTTTTCCAGCAACACATTTTCAGCTCTGCAGTCCTCACTTTCTCCTTAAAGAGCTTAATGGCCTATATCCACTCTATATTTCATATTTGTGTCTGGCCAATTGCAGAAGTTTTCTCATGGGCAGAAGACATTTTTCAACTTGATTGAAGATTCTTCCGTATTCCAGTAAAAGGCCAAGGTCTCCAATGAAGAGGACCTCACCCTCAAAACAGAGAGAAACCACCAGCACTTACATAGCAGTCTATCCTTGTGACTAAGTTCCCATCCACGGCTGATAAAATACCAGCAACAGTGGGAGGAAGCCCTTACGTTACTTGTTGTATTTGCAATTCATACACAAGGAAACCCATATCTCTCTCCTTCTAAAAAAAAGTTCTTTTATTCTTCTTGCCAAAATGGTCAATTTAACTTTCCCACATTGTACTCCATTTGCCAGATTTTGCCACACTCACTTAACCTATTTATATCTCTTTATAGCCTCTTTAGGTCCTCTTCACAGAGGACCTTACCTATCCCTATCTCATCAGCAAATATAGCAATTACGTGTCTCTTAAGCAATTAAAGGATCCTATTATCCAAAATCATGTATAAATTGTATTTTTTTTTACCTTTTTTAAATATTTCTGGCTAGCTTTCTTTCATGCTCTAATTTTATCTTCCTTATTCTTCTTTTACTCATTCTTTGCTTTTTCCTTTTAATATTCTCCCCAATCTTCTGACCTACCACCCACTTTTATGCAATTTATACTTTGTCTATGAAGTCTAACATTATTTTAACTTTTTTTAGTTGATCATGGAAAGCAGATTCTCCATGTCAAATATTTATATCCCATTGGAATGCACTGCTCTCAGGTCCCGACAGTGTTTTTGAAAATAGATTCAAGTTAATTGTAACACTTTTCTAACTTGAGCTTACTTCTGGATCTATTTCAATTGAATGTAAGCTTTGAACCATTCTCCACTGACCCCTTGAACAATTTTGAGTGAAATCATTGGAACAAGCCCCATTCTACTTCCTGGGCAGAATTGAATCTAGCATCCGTTGGAACTCAAATACAGGAATCTCTTGGAACTGCCTGTTCCTAAATGTTGCAATGTTCACAGTTTGCTGGGTTTCACAGTACACAAGGCACAGAAAAAGACTGTATCACAACTAATATTCAAATAATCACTCTCTGGGCTTACTTGAAAGAGGTACTGAAGGTTGCCTTCTGTGGAATCATAACTCATTATGAAATTTAAGGTAGTCAAAAATTGGTAAGTTCTAAATCCTAGCATCTTTAATTTACGGATCTAGAAATTGTCAAAAATGATTGGATCGAATTTCTGGATCAAATGTTAGAAGTTGAAATGAAATCTTAAACAGAGACCTGACCTGCCCAGTTTATTTTATCAAAGATAAAGGGAGTTATGACAAATCAGTTTTCAGGAACAACTTTGGTCATTTAATAGTTATAATTAAGCTTCTTGCTTTAATTTTAGCATTCTATTTTTAACCAGTGCCAACCAGAACTCCCAAATCTTGAGGTAACTTGACAGGTGAAAGTAGGTGGGAGTGGGTTCTTGTGGCACAGAGGTAACACCCTTCCCTCGGAGCTCGAGGCCTGGGTTCAAGTCCCACCTGCTCCAGAAGTGTGAAATAGCATTTTGGAGGAGGCTGGTTAGAATATATCAAGTTAGTGGGTTATTGTGAAGGAATGGTAATGTCCTACCTGTAAGCCAGAAGGCCCAGCTTCAACTTGCAAAGGTTGATTAGAAAATATCTCCAGTGAGTGAATGCCTTGCAGAATTCTTTGTGAACAGGAGGAGTGTCTCCAAGTCGAACTCGTTAGCCTGTGAACCATATCTATCAAACACCCCTCAACCCTTCCACTCCACAAGCTTGCTCTTGTAGATTACGGCCTTGTGAATAAGATTCCCAATTTATTGTTATTGAGTTGATCAGTCAGGTTAGTTGTGGACTGGGACTGACAGATTTTAAAAAAACTTAAATTTGAAAGCTGCAAGACACTCTGAAAACCTGTTCCTTTGGCTTCTCCGACCTCATACTGCCTTGAATTTGTTTTGAAATCCACTGTTTGATTAACATTTACCTAATGTTGGTTTACCTAATTCATGACAGGCTACACAATTAAAGGATGACATTTAACTGCAGATAATAAGAACCAAGGGAGTTAGGGCAATTAAATGAAAATTGGGTAATCAGTAAAATCTATCAGATTACTGCCCATAATGAAGTTAAAAGCCTACTTTAGGAAGTCCAATGTTGTTGAATCATACTATGAAAGAAAGTTTTGGTTCCACAATTTGAGTGCCATTCTATTGTTTTTAATGAAACACATTGAGTTCTTCATAACTATCTCCCGATGCCTGTGGTTCAGTCCAGTACAGCAACCTATCAAGTTGGTATAATCTCACTCCAACTTTGTCCACAGTTAACCACTGAAAATATTACTGAGTTAATCAGGTTTCATTACATTCAATAATGACTTATTTGAGTAGAGTATCATTGTAATGGAAGCTGTGCACCCTAGTTTCACAGCAAGATTCTGCAGGCAACTGTTTGATCACACCAAGTGTTGAGATATTTCTAAGAAGCAATGATGACACCAAAATCTGGATTCTCATTAGAGTTCAGGTTGGTCAGAATTTCTGCCCAGCCCTTAATCCACCTTGAATGGAATATATTTTCTTGGATCAAAGATTATGTTATATGGACAGAGATTCCTGGTATGATTTTTACAACAAAGAAGGTTCCTACTGGTGCAATGGAAGGAGAGAAAACGTCAGCACCAGAAGAGGAAGTGATGGATGTTAAATGAGAGGAGGTGCTCTACAAATAAACCTAAGACTTTTTTTTTTAAGGTCTTGCCTAACACTTAAGCCAAGGAAGGTGATGTCTTAAGACTAATTTTGAAATTGGGGTATTCTTATAATGCTGTATTTCTAATCCTGAAGGTGAATTGACATTGGGTTTACCAAAAGTTCTAATGAGCTTTTGTTGTCAACAAAGCAATGGTCAGAACTTAAACCATGTTATCACCCGACTAAGAACCAACCCACCCTGTCCATCTTCAGTTTTGGAATGGCAAACCACCAACCCAAACAATATCTTCTATCAATTCTCTGATATGATTTCTTTTCCTCTATTCACTCGTGGGATGTGAATGTTGCTAGCTAGCCAACATTTATTCCCTGTCCCAAATTGCCCTTGAGAAGGTGGTGAGCTGCTTTCTTGAACTGCTGTAGTCCACATATTGTTAGTTGGAAAAACAATCTCAAGTCGCAATAAAATTCCTGTTATCCAGCAGGGTTTGATGGCGCAGCAAATCGAAAAAGTTGTTAGCCAACATTATCTTTCAGACCTGAACATAAAAGCATGAACAACTTCATGACAAGGCTAGGAGTTGAACTAAAAACATGCCTTGACAGAAACCTCTTGCAGAGACTTGAGCCTCTCTACGTTTGGCACTTTTCACTGTAAACCTTGGGGGGAAAATATTTCGACTTCCAGTTGATTCTCTTCACATCACTTCAAACTGACATCAGTGGGTGGGGGAGATTCCATTTGCTGAAGTGTCAAGTATTACAAAAATTTATTGTATATAGAACAAAGACTGATTAATCAAGATGATATACAGGTAATCCTAGCAGTACAAACCCAATTAACTAAATGATGTAATTCTGTTCCTGTGTAGTGATTGAGTACATTTCAAGCCCAGCATTTAGTATACACAAATCTGCTTTTGCTGAAGGAAGAACCCACATGGTAACCATGGTCTCATTATTAATCTGAAAGTGATTTGCAAAGAGGGGAGATGGAATTGCTTGTGAGAACCCAAACTTCACTGTCCATTACACCTCCAATTTTGGTGTTATCTGCAAACTTACTAAGTATACCTCCTATGTTCATATCCAAATCATTCATATAAATGACAAAAGGCAGCGGACCCAGCATCAATCCTTGTGGCACACCACTGGTCACAGGCCTCCAGTCTGAAAAACAACCGTCCAACACGACCCTCTGTCTTCTACATTCGACCCAGTTCTGCATCCAAATGGCTAGTTCTCCCTGTACTCCCTTTGATCAACCCTACTAACCAGTCTACCATGAGGAATCCTGTTGAAAGACTTACAGAAGTCCATATAGATCATGTGCACCACTCTGCCCTCATCAATCCTCCTTATTAGTTCTTCAGCAAACTCAATCAATTTAATGAGACACAATTTCCCCTGCACAAAGCCATGATGACTATCCCTAATCAGTCCTTGCCTTTCCAAATACATTTAAATCCTGACCCTCAAGATTCCCTGCCACTTGCCCACCACTAATGTTACCTGTCTATAGTTCCCTGGCTTTTCCTTACCACCTTTCTTAAATAGAGGCACCAAGTTGGCCAACCTCCAGTCTTCCAGCATCTCACCTGAGACTATCAATGATACAAATGTCTCAGCCGTCTCTTTAACTGCGAACATCTGCCCCCATCAACTTTTGAAAGTTCTTGCCTAATACCATCAAAATTGGCCTTCCTCCAAATTAGAACTTCAACTTTTATAACTGGTGTATCCTTTTTGATCACTATTTTAAAACTAATAGAATTATGGTCGCTGGCCCCAAAGTGCTCCCCCACTGACACCTCAGTCACCTGCCCTGCCTTATTTCCGAAGAGTAGGTCATTGTGCGCCTTCTCTAGTAGGTACATCCACATCCTGAATCAGAAACTTTTCTTGTACTTAATTCCTCTCCATGTAAACCCTTAACACCAAGGCAGTTCCAATCTATGTTTGGAAAGTTAAAATCCCCTATCATAACCACCCTATTTTTCTTAGATAACTGAAATCTCCTTAGAAATTTGTTTCTCAATTTCCCACTGACTATTGCGTGGTGGTGGTGGGGGGGGGGGGGGGGGGGTCTATAATACAATCCCAATAAGGTGATCATTCCTTTCTTATTTCTCAGTTCCACACAAATAACTTGCCTGAACATATTCCCAGGAATATCCTCCCTAAGTACAGCTGTAGTGCTATCCCTTATCAAAAATGCCACTCTCCCTCCTCTCTTGCCTCCCTTTCTATCCTTCCTGTAGCATTTGTATCCTGGAACATTAGACTGCCAGTCCTATCCATTCCTGAGCCATGTTTCTGTAATTGCTATGATATCATAGTCCCATGTTCCTAACCATGCCCTGAGTTCATCTGCCTTCCCTGTTAGGCCTCTTGCATTGAAATAAATGCAGTTTATCAATCCTACCTTGTTCTCTGCTTTGTTCCATCCTGTCCTGAGTGTTTGATTTGCTCCTTTTCCCAACTATACCAGTCTCAGGTTGATCTCTTTCCTCACAATCTCCTAGGGTGCCACCACTCCACCTTACTAGTCTAAATCCTCCTGAGCAGCTCTAGCAAAACTCTCTGCCAGTATATTAGTCCCCTTCCAATTCAGGTGCAATCTGTCCTTTTTGTACAGATTCCAATGGTCCAAAACATGTGAACCTTTCTCCCTGTACCAACTGCTCATCCACACATTCATCAGTTCTATCCTATTTCTACCCCCACTAGCTCATAGCACCAGGAATAATCCAGATATTACTACCCTCGAAGATCTCCTTTTTAAATTCCTGCCTGACTTTCTTTATCTTCAGAATCTCATCCTTTTCCCTTCCTATATCATTAGTACCAACATATACAACAAACCCCTGCTGGTCCCTCTCCCTTTTGTGAACATTGTGATTTTTCACTGCAATGCCTCTGACTCAAGAGTCCCCTATAATATTTGATCGCTTGGAACCCAACGTATCCCTCATTACATTAAAGCCATTCTCAGTACCAAAAACTTGGCTGGTCGTGCTACATTCAGCTGAAAGTCCACCACCCCCTACGTTTTCCAAAACAGCATACTTGATTGAGATGGGGATTAACACAAGAGTCTTTGCACTACCTACCTACCCCTCCTACCCTTCCTGGAGTTAACCCACCTACCTGACTGTATTTGCAGTTTTTTTTCCATTCCTATAACTGCTATCCATCACTCCCCCAGCTCCTGTGAATTCCTCAATGTCTCCAACTGATCCATGCAATTGATAGGATTCGCAACCAAAGACACTTCCTGTAGACATAATCTTGTAAACCAACAATTGCCTGTTTTATTTAGGATTTGGAGATGCCAGTGTTGGACTGGGGTGTACAAAGTTGAAAATCACACAACACCAGGTTATGGTTCAACAGGTTTAATTGGAAGCACACTAGCTTTCGGACGCGCTCTTCATCAGGTGGTAGTCACCTGATGAAGGAGCATCGCTCCGAAAGCCAGTATGCTTCCAATTAAACCTGTCGGACTATAACCTGGTGTTGTGTGAATTTCAACTCTTTTATTTAGGCTCACTAGTGGTCTATTAATAACATGGAAACTCTCCCTAAACTCCCACATATGACAGGAAGAGCACATCACTCTACTAAAGGCCATATTTGCTTCTTCACAATCCACAGATCCAGAAAATAGCACCGTCTTATCACTCTCTGCTCATTCTCTCACTCCACTCCTCCAATCGCTCTACTTCCTGGCTTTTTTTGGAATAAAGGCATTCTCTGGTCCACCTTTACTACAGCAGCATTCAGGAACATCTAAGTGAGAGCCAACTAATGACGAGTTTAAAGCTGTCGAAATAGGGATCCTCTCACCTAGCTGTTCTGAGTTAGTTTTGAAAGCAAATTTCAGATCTAAAAGACCAATCTTTAAATTGCTAGACTTACCATTTCCCGCACTGATACTTCCATCAATCTTGAAGCACAGATTGTAACTTCTTCATCTGCTTTTATATTTTGCTCATTCATTTACCAGCTATGTACGTTGCTGTGTAATCACTAAAATCGATTTCTTTGTTGTGCGATGTCTCACAATCAAGCTTCTATCATCACTGCACCATAGCATGACATGACCATGTAAAGATCTCAGACTCCATCTTAACTGGGTCCACCTGAAGCATGACATGCTGAAAGCATTCTATAGTTTGTAACTAAATAGTCTGGTGATAGTACAGACACTGACTGTAGTTTATCCAGAGGTGTAATAAATGTCTGGTAATTTTTTTTCAATGCCACATTTCACACGTCCAGTTCTTATACATCAGTTACAAATACTTTACTGGTGGCAAAGTCCACAACATGGTAGCAGATCAGTCCTCATTTGGGTGATGATGACTGGGCTGGCATTGCTGCAACTGGGTGCCTTTGTCCTGTGAAAAGAGTGCAAACAGAAAATTATGAACTTCATCTCTTTGTAGCTGTGTAACCTTCTGGATGTAGGTTTGTTCACTGAGTTGGAAGGTTCATTTTCAGACGTTTTGTCACCCTACTAGGTAACATCTTCAGTGAGCTTCCGAATGAAGCATTGGTGGTGTAGCCCACTTTCCTTTATGTTTGAGTTTCTTTGGGTTGATGTCATTTCCTGTTCTTTGTCTCGGGGGATGGTAAATGGGATCCAAGTCAATGTGTTTGTTGATAAGAGTTCCGGTTCGAAGGCTATGCTTCTACGAATTCTCGCGCATGCCTCTGTTTGGCTTGTCCTAGAATGGATGTGTTGTCCCAGTAGAAGTGGTGTTCTTCCCCATCCATATGTAAGGATACTAGTAAGAGTGGGTCATGTTGTTTTGTGGCTAGTTAATGTTCATGTATCCTGGTGGCTAGCTTTCTGCCTGTTTGTCCAATGTAGTGTTTGTTACAGTTCTTGCAAGGTATTTTGTAAATGTAATCTTTTGTATGTTTTTTTTGGGGGGTGTGTGCCTTTAACATTAGTTTTCGTGACCATAGAAATTAAAATCAACCATACACGTTCAATCACTCTACCTTCAAACTCAAGACCTTCTTGCATTTGACATTGAAAAACTAGATGAGTAACAACTTTTGCCTTATACAGACAATAATATTGTTTCCAATTATAAATTATTTTAAATTACTACATAAATGCTTGAATCAATCTAAGTGCATTTAGAAATGCCACTCATTTAATGATATGGGTTACCATACAATAGAAGTACATGTAAATGATTGTCCTCCTTCTTAAATGGTAAGGTCTTTGCAAGTCAGCTGCACTGGAGAACTTTCATGTTTCTGAAAGAGGTAATGTTGAAGTTGCATTAGCTTGACCCAATCTAATGATGTCACACACAGTCCTTGGGTGGAAACAGAAATCCAACACACACTTTCATGGGAAGCAAATATATTCTATATAGCTCCCTAGAATCCTAGTATCTATGCTGAACTAGTAACGTAAGCCGTAATTATTATCATGCAATAAACCATCTTGTTAACCAACAATTGCCGGTTTTATTTATGATTTGGAGATGCTGGTGTTGGACTAGGGTGTACAAAGTTGAAAATCACACAACACCGGGTTATAGTCTTAACAGGTTTAATTGGAAGCACACTAGCTTTCGGACAACGCTCTTTCATCAGGTGGTAGTCACCTGATGAAGGAGCATCACTCCGAAAGCTAGTGTGCTTCCAATTAAACCTGTTGGACTATAACCTGGTGTTGTGTGATTTTCAACTCTGTTTTATTTAGACTCACTAGTGGTATATTTTCTGCCACTGACAGATGGGTCCTGAACTACTTCAACCCTCTTACTACATACTGGCAGAGTTGGCAGACACAAGGTACCAGCAGAGAAAATCAGGATAAAATCACAAGCTACAGATGATTAAACAATAATGATTATTTCAGTAATTCATCCCTGTTGTCTCATCTCAGAAATCCCTGCTGCCTTATGTACTGTGTTCCTCTCAATTTTGTCATTTTCATTCAGTGGTATGAAGACATCTTAGCTATTTCAGCTTCAGGACCCCAATGTAAAAAGGTCACATATACTCAAGTTTCATGAAAGCAGATATCCTCGAGATACCTTAATTCTGGATCCTGATGTCAGAGATCTGTTTTGTTGCTTCATCATTCTTATCTAGTCATACCCAAAGAATCACTGGAAATGGCTTCTCTTTCTGCTCACACACCATTACCTCTGGTATCAGCCAAAGATCTATCCTTGCTATCTTATGTCTCACTTATATACTGGCCTTGAGGAACATCATCCAAAGACACAGAGTTAGTTTTCACTTGTATAACTCTACCTCATCACCTCTTTTAATTCCTCTACTGTTGCTAAATTATCAGACTGGTAATCCGACATCTTGTAATGAATGGGCACAAATTTCCTAGTTATATATTCAGAGGTTTGAAGCCAGAAGTTTTGCTCCAAACTCTCCCTCACTACAAATCCATCCTTCTCCCTTCCAACAGGCTGAGATTAAGCCAGTGTTTTCACAATTTTGATATTGCTATGGATCCCAAACAAAGTTCCCGACCTCAATTTTGCCATCACCAAGGTCACCTATTTTACTTCTATAACATCAACTGATTTCACTTGTCTCAGCTCAGCTGTTGCTTGTTCATGTCTTCATATCTCTGCAACTAACTATTCTAAATCACTCCAAGCTGGTATCCCATATTCTATCCTCTGATAACTGTGTTTACTAACCAATGACGACCTCAAACCAAGCAACTTCACTTAACTTCTCATCCATGCTTACAAATCACTCCATATCTTGTCTCTCCCTATCTCTGTAACCTCCACCATGCACACAAGTTTTCAAAGTAATACAGTCCTTTTAATTCTGGCCTCTTGTGCATTGATAATTATAACTACCCCACCAGTAATTACTGTGCCCTTAAATGTCCAGGCCTGCAAGCTCTGGAATACCCTTCCCTGTGCCTTTCCTTCTTTAAGACTTCCCTCTTTGAGAAAGTCATGATTTGGAGATGCCGGTGTTGGACTAAGGTGTACAGAGTTAAAAATCACACAACACCAGGTTATAGTCCAACAGTTTAATTGGAAGCACACTAGGTTTCGGAGCGCCGCTCCTTTATCAGGTCCTCCACAACTACCTGAAGGAGCGTCACTCCGAAAGTTAGTGTGCTTCCAATTAAACCTGTTGGACTATAACGTGATGTTGTGTGATTTTTACCTCTTTGAGAAAACTTTTCATTTTCTGACCAAACTAGTCTTGGTGGCTTGGTGTCAATCTTTGGTTTAAAATAATGGTCCTGTGAAGTGCCTTAGGACTTCTTGTTACGTTAAAGGTACTATACAAATTTCTGTGTTATTGTTAACTGCAAATCATAAGATCATTAGATTGCTCTGAAAGCTGGAGTTGTGTCATGACATAGTAATTAGCTACATATCACAAGATGTCCAAAGGTATCTCTCATTATCTGAAAATGACATTGATTGCAAATTTGAGGTCATGACTCTACATCGTTTGGAGCAGGATAAAGAGAAAGGCCTCCATGAACTTGGTCCAAATACAAAACAAAATAGTTAAACCCTAGAGATATGAGAGAGTGACCGCTCTTGACATCAAAGCAACATCTGAGTTTGGAGGAGCCCTAGCAAAACTAGAATCAATGTGAATCAAGGAGAAAACTCTTTGCTGGTCGTAGTCACAAAGGAAGATGGTCCTGGTTGCTGGAGGTCAACTGTCTCAGTGCAAAGACATCACTGCAGTTGCTCAAGGTGGATATTTTTAAAATCACTTTGTGTTACACAAGATTGTTATTAAAGACTTTTAATGCAGCTGGGAATGAATCTAAGTCTTCTGGGCTGCATCAGGAGCCCACAAGAGCTCTACTTCTTCAGGGACATATCCCAGACCTAATCATCTTTAGCTGCTTCACCATCTCTAAATCAGAATGAGGACAGTCATTGCTGCACAATATTCTGCACAGATCAACTGAAGAAAGTCCTAGCATCCTAACTCTGAAGGGTCATCCCTTCACTCTCTCCTAATAGTGGAAATATCTTCTCCAAGTCAATTTGATTCAGTATTTGGTTTCAATTCAGATAGTAAAGGTATAGATGGGTAGACACTTTAACTTTCTTTTACATGGTCCCAAAGCCAGCAATGTGTCTTCTCAACACAGTAGTATCAGATTACACTTTTCAGCAGAATTCAAGATGTCCCATAAATTCATACGTTTCTTGATTTGTAACCTGTTACCAAGTTCAAACAGTGATATACATTAAAAGCGTTACTTTTTATGTAATTGAACAAAATGAGCAGGAAAGCAGTACTTCAGTATAATTTGGACTGTATAGTGCAGTGTTCAAATCAAACCTGTTTGTCTCATTCCTAGTTAACAAATACAACATATAAACCTGGAGGGAGTTAGAAAATTAGATTTAAAAAAGAAGTGGAATATATTGAATGGTTATTTCAAACTAGATTTCTGCATGTATACATTTTAGTAAACTGTTTAATTTGGAATTGTCATTTCATAAATTGTGATATGGAAAGGTTGCAGTAGGTAACCCTAAATATTTGTTAGAAGTATAAGCAAATTATGAGTCACACATCAATGGGATTAACTCATATAGTGCACAAAACATGACTTCTGGAAGAACACATTTTGTTACTGATCAAAGCTGCTTTAAGATAATGAATAAACTCTCACTGAGTAATAGTCTCAAAGCTACAATAACTGCAAACAACTTGCTTAAGCATGGACATAGTCCTACATGTAAGACGTGTCAAGTACCACGAGTTAATGTTGCTGCTACCAGTTCCACTTGCACAAAAACAATCAAATTAAGTAAATCTCAATGTGTTGTTAGGAAAGATCTTGTGGAATAATTTCAAGATTAAGGAGGATAAAATTTGAAATAAAAACAGAAAACTCAGCAGATTATACCTTGTCTGAAAAAAAAGAATATCTTCTCAGTTGAATTTACGAGATGAATATTATTCTTGCAGAAATTGTGCATTTTCTGTTTTTAATCCAATTAATTATTCAGTGCAGGATCAAAACTGGTCATAGAATGTCTACATCATAACAATGACCAACTCACAAAGCAGTTCCATAGCTGTAAAGCTCTTGGAAACATCCACTGGTTGTATAAATAAAACTTTATGACATATCTTAAATCATTTACACTAACCTAACAGTACTACAATCATTAACATTTCAGCATGACATGTGAACTTTCTTATTCTGTAACACATTATGTAACTGCTCACATATGACCACATGTGACCTTACATTACATTTTTCTACTGATATGATGGTAGTTGTCATCCATGCTGAAAGCTGGCAGGAAAAGAAAGCAAATAAAAGTGAAATAGAAAATGAAAACAAATTATCTAACTCAAAAATATGCTTTCACTTAACTATTCTAAGTATGATCATGGTTGATGTCATTTGAACTAGATAACTAGCTTGCTGCTGCTCCCACACCTCCAGAAAGACTTGTAAATATAAAAGTGGAAATTATCCTTTAAAAGTTCAATACTACTCACATATTCACCACACAGTTGAAATGTTGCCTTGTGGCAATATGTATAAAATGCAGTGCCAAACTGTGCTAGTAACTTGAAGCAATAATAAACTGTTTTGTTGGCATTATCCATCAAGATATCCTATAGAAACTAAACTTCCAGTTTATTAAGAAATGTATGTTTGGTGTTGAGTTAGTTCTGATACTAGGAGCACATCTAGTGACATTTCTTCCACATTTCAAAACGTTGCTAAAGCATAAAAAGGAAAAGGCACACACACTTGTATTGAAATGTATTAGTTCTCCAACTTTTCCACACAAATAATTAAAACATTTGTATTTCTTAAACAGTTTATTTGCAGGTTTATTATTCAAAAAGTGCTGCAAACAGATCATTAGAACATAAATGTGGGTTCCGAAATAAAATGCTTCTTACTGGGATTCATCTGTAGGGAAAGAAAAAGAAGTTCAAGCTTTTCTTAAAAAAAAACTTTACAATAAAAAGTTACAACAATCTGATCATAAAAACAAATCTCTTGCGTTATACTCACCACAGAAATCTAGTGCAGTTTTTTGCACACAAATGTGTAGTTTATAGCCTGGTAATGGAGCACCTTTTTTAAAAACTTTGTTCCTTTAGGCCGTTAGCGGGGGAACATTTTTTAAGTAGACTAGATACTTAAAAATCAGGAATAAGGTTTGCATAATGTAAACATTTAGGTAAAAATGTAATCCCCAGAATGAAGGCATAAAATCTGTTTTTGGAACGAGGGCCGGAACTCACCTCGTGCAGCCTGCGTGCCTGCGTCATCAGACGTCTCCTGATTATGAACACGCTCCTTTACGTAATCCGCGCGTGTGCGTAATAGGAACGTTCCCTTCCGTCTGCCTATTTATAAAGTGGAACAAGGGTTCACCACCTCCCTCCCTCTTTCTCACTCATTCACCTGCCAAGAGCCTCAGGCGCTGCGGTGAAGCTGCCAAACCGCGACGCTTCCTAAATAACACTCCCCACGAAGTGGTCAACCCGCCTAGTGTAATAATGGAATTAAAACACAAACTTTTTTTCCAACAAAAAAAATTTCACTTCAAAACAAAAGCGGAACATCCCATGAAGCAATATCTAGAACGTAGTAAGTCTCCACAGCATTTGAAAAAAATACGTAAGGCGTTAGTGCGTAATAAATTTGTGAAAGCAAAGGCGTTTTGGCAAAATTACAAGAATGTGTCTATTGTTCAAATAATTAAAAAAGGGTGGAATCTAAAACTGTTTAACATTTAATAAATTCCCCAGTGTAAGATTTATTCCAACTTCCGTTTTCCAATTGTTTACACAAAAAAGGTGCATAGGTTTTTCCAGCATTGAGACCAAGCTAATTACAATTCGACAGTAGATACATATGTAATAAACAAATAAAAACAAACAGGCATAATTACAAAAAATGCCGAGATAAATGAAAATCAAACCGTACTATTGTTTTAATCCAAACACTCAAATCTCCGAATATTGTATGAGAATTCGGATATCATAATGAATTAACACAATAATTATTTCATTAGTCGCTCCAATCTGCAATTAGGTTACGTAAAAAAAAGCATTTCTGTACATTAACAAAACGAGATTGCTATGACTAAAAATACCTATCCACAACTATATTTGGTTTCACTGGATCACAAAATAGTTCCTAAAATAAACGGTACGCCCCAGAAATGAATGAGATCTGTGCTATCTCAATCGATGGATTGGCCCAGGCTTGCTAAATTTAGCTCCCGCTTGCGTCAATGGCGTGCGTCAGCGGGGCGCTCTCACGCGCACAAGTTCCAGACCGCCCCCTCTCCGGCCGCGCCTAGCTTCCCGCGCTCCTATTGGTCCACAATCCCGGGGAGAACAACCGAGAGGTGTGGTCGTGACGAGGGCACGGGGAAAGGGGAGTGGTGTTCCATCGCCAATGGCGCGCGACGATTGGGCGCCCAGAAGCAATGACGCGCCGACGCGGGGTTCATAAATGACAATAAAGCTGAACGGGAGAGCGAAGCGTCTCGTTCTCTTTACGCTGTTAGCTACTTGCGAGCTACGGCACCGTGACTGTGCGCGCGGGTCGCGTGACAGAGGGCCCAGCCCGAGACTGGGAGAAAAGCAGACACAATAAAAGCCAGCTGACGTGCCGTGCCGCCGCGTGACGTAGACGGCTCGGCAGCGTCACAATTGACGTCGCCTGCATTCCAGCCGCTCTATGGAGATACCGGCGATCATCCAATAGGAGAGCAGTTCTCGCCAAACTCCCCACCCCCCTTTCCTTAAACATAAATGACGTTCACAAAGTGAGGAATTGTACTGTTATCTGTCTGCACATAAACAAAGGCACATTGCAATCGGAGGAGAGACCTACAAATACAAGAGGGGCTAAAGAAGACTTTCTCGCACTTTTCCTCTATTGATGAACTCGCGTTAAGAGAAAGGATCCGAATCTGCACTACAGCTAAATCATTTACCGGGAGTGATATTTTAAAGACAAGTTTTTCTGTACAACATCCATGATTTGGACTGGACGCCTATACACAACTCGGACGGCTATTTGATTATATGTAAAAACGGAACCGTCACAGCAATCAAGTACGTATCAATCAGTTACTCAGTGGACATCATGAAAGTTACAATGGGTATGCTATAGAACAAGTGACTACAATTCAATGAGCTATAGTGATGCTTTGTGTTAACGCTGACTGGAACATACTTAAGAACTTGTGCATTGATGCCTGTCCCTTGTATCTTGAGAATTTATGGGTTAATCAGCGGCTTTGGGTTGTGTGACAATCGGAGATCAGTGGGTATTAGGGTATTTCTGGTAGTTGTCATGGTAATGTAATGCTGGGGCTCTGTGCTTGCGATGATGTGATGAATAGATGCAATTTGTCTTGCACTTAGTTGGATGTATAATTAGCTATGTTCAAGTGAAAATGTATAGTTATTTAGTGTTCATTTGACTTCACTCCGATCTCATTCTGACGGGGGTATGGTACTGGGTGTGTTTATAAAGTTGAAATGCAGCACGTTGGAATGGTATTAGTGTTGATTATCGGTCTGCACGTCTATCCCGGATACATCCAGGGATATTCGGAGTTTCAGTTAAGAAATAACCACGTCTAATTGTGCACTCTGTTGACCTAACACGTGTGATCATTTAAGATGCTGGTCCTAGTCTTGGCTTAAAATATATTTTTGCAATTCTTTTATTAATAGTTTCACTTTCAGAAGCGAATCTGTTTAACTTTTACTTTTTGTTGAGTAATAATCGGTAGTAGCAAGTGCAGCACGTTTTTATACATTTGTGTAACTGTGCACCTGGGCGTTTACATTGGAATTTTCAATAGAATCGCTTTATATTCGCATTGATGAAGATAGTAGTAGAAACGGGAATAGGCTCCGCGCGGGAAGGTCAACAGTTCAAGTCCAAAATTGGCAGTGGAATTTATAAACTTCACTTTTCTGAGGCGGTGCCGAGCGAGGGGTGACTTGACACCCCGGCGAGTTTGTAAATTTAGGAAAGTTCTAACCGGGTCAGAAGTCGATTTCGAAGAATTATATATACTGAGATTTCTGTGATCAAAACCTCACCGTAGCAAATTCTTAACACACTCTAGCTATATCTTTCATTATTTCATTTTAACCATTTGTGGCAAAATAATAGTGGAAGTACAAAAAAATGTATTAGCTTCTTTTAATGGTAAGGTGTCTGATATATGAAATCTCCAATAATTGTCCGGACTGCCCTAACTAGGTGCGACCCTGACTTGGGTAGTTGGTGCCAACAAGTGCTGCTCTCGATACAGATCCAATGCTCCATGTTTGGTATCGCTTTAATATCATTAAAACACTTCTTTGTGTAATTTTCTTTAACTACCCTGTAGTCATGGGCGATGAATTTTCATTTGTTAGTCGCAAAACGTAGTTAATAGAGTGGTTTCCTTGAATAAATTCAAACTAAATTAAAATTTCCCCACAGTTGATGTTCTGCCTGACTTTGTATGGAAGATGAGGCGGCCGGTAATAAGGCGGATGTTTAAATAGACATCGCCTGTTCTCTAGGTAACCAGCTGATTTTGAGCATTCACCCCTCAGCGGGAATAATGTGCAAAAGAGTTCGCCGAGGACGCTAAGCAACTTGGTAGTTAAATGTAGCCTTACAAAATATTTGTTTCAATTAAAGCGGGAGGCCATACAATACATCACAATACTTAGACCATTTCTGGAAGTAAAAGGAAAGATATTCGGAAAACAGGTTTTACTTTGGTGTAAGATGTAAAAGTGTAGAAGATGACCACGGAATGATATAAACAAGAACTCGGCACCTCTGCAGGTTTTAGACTGTGTTCTCCCTCCCCGTGTTTCTGTTCAGCGGAGCCCCCGGGGGTGAAGTGGCTGTGACCGTTTCTTTCCGATGGCAGGGGCAGAAGTTGTCCGAAAACGCCTTCCTTCTGTTTCCTACCTGACTCAACCCCAGAATAAAGCTCAGAAGTCGCTGTCGGATTATGAACGTCCGGTTAACCGTGATATTGTAGGACTGCATTTTCCAAGTAAACCATGGAAACAATGTTTTTAAAAAGTATAAATTTTCATGGTGGGGGGCGTGGGGGTACGTACCCAAGATTAAAGGCTTTGTTGCCGTAGTTGTCACCGCGATCTCCAGTTGAGTTATCAAATCATGCCTTAACTGTCACGATACAGGAGGCACAGGATCATGGTTTATTTCCAAATCTAAAACTATTTAATATTGATTGTAAGGTAGAACCGACCCGCATTTTCAGCAAAGATCTGTTCTGCAGGCAGTGATTAAATGGAGTTTTCAGTGTGTCATAATCTTCACATCGTTTAACGAGGTAATACCATTTCTGGCGAGTTATTGTAACTTTTTATAAAGTTGTTTTTCCCCTGAGTGGCAGTCAGATTAAATGCATTTGAGAGGGGGCGCTGTAGCTCAACTGTTGGACTCCTCGAATTGGACAAATGATAGCGAAAATGAATTGGTCTGCTTTGAACAACGCTGCAGGCGTTCAGTGAACATGCATTAGTAGAGCGCCAGGTGATCGCAAAGCATGTGGGCAAGTCCCACTTTCCTTCCTGACATCCCATGGGAAAAGGTTTAACCACACACTAAGACTGGTGTAAACTGTCAGGCTCCGGGCAGACCAGAAGCCTCCCTGACATCCCAGATACAAATATGGAGGGCAGCACGTACAAGACTGACTCGCATTCGCTAACTTTCCCAAGGCATCGCTGTTTAACTCAGTCCGAGCTGAGGGCCAGTAACCCCGGGGGCCATCACTGCGTCTTAGTGCCTGCACTGGACCATCCGCCTGGCGAAGAGTGAGTTGTTTCCATTCGGTTCAGTTCCTGAGACACATAACCAGGTCTAGTGTCCTAAATCTTTGCCATTCCGGGTAAACTTGATACGATGATAGTTTTCATGACAAGTATTTGTTTTGAAGTTATATTTTGGCGGTCATTAACAATTGTGTACAACTGCACACTTTTTTTTTTAGGCATTACATTATACCATCCTCTGACTTGGGTGTCTGCTTTTCATTTTTTTTTCAAGAGGAAGCTGCGCAGCTTCAGTCGCTGGTCCCTGGCCCTGAGCTCTCTTGTTTTCTTTCTCTCTCTCTCTCTCTCGATAGATCTTGGTTCGGAAGAGCTTTCCCCGCCGAGCCGGAGCTCCGAGTCACCCCAGCGAACAGCTGACAGCTCCCAGCCCGGAGGCACCACCTCGACAGTGGCCGAGCCTCTGGCAGCAGCCCACCGAGCCAACATTCAGCGTGCTACATATCACCGCCCCTCGGCACACACAGGTACACACTGGCACACACACTGGAGGCGACATGGTTGTATGTAAACAACAGAATACACGCACAAGTGTGTCATACACGTGAAGGTTCGTTACAAAATCAGGCGATTCTCTCTGTACGTTGTGATGGTGGGCTACCATTGTAGTTGATCAGGGGTCGACTGAGCTACTTCTTTCTCGTCCTCTTGTTGTTTCATTATTTTCATGTTTCCTTTTCATTTCCTCTTCGTTCTACTTCAGTTATCTACTTGTACTTTGGCTGTCGGGGATGTTTCACCTGGGTTACAGCTCACTGGGATAGCAACAAAACTTGAGATTCTTCAGTTTTAATCTAGAAAAGGAATAGGTGTGTTGATTATGGGCCTATACATTCTGAAACCAATGGATATACTGGGATACTACAAAAAGGGATCACTGCATAAAGAAACTTGCTTTATCCGGGGGGTCTGCATTCACATGGAAACGTGCAGATGTCCGGGCGTTTATAAATGTATAAAAACCTGCTTAAGTCCACTGAGGAATCTGCCCACATCCAAGAACGTATTTGCAGAGAGGAACCTGTTTTAAGGTTCTCTGCATACAGAAAACCGCACAAGCAATGATGATTGTACAAATATGAACGGTATGCACCAGGGTAGATATTAATTAAGGCGAAAGTGAGGACTGCAGATACTGGAGATTAGAGTCGAGAGTGTGGTGCTGCAACATCCCAGGAGCAGGAAAATCGACGTTTCAGGCAAAAACCCTTAATCAGGAAGATGTTAATTAAACCCAGCTGCTTGAACTCCTTGTAGGGGTCTATACATGAATTGGCAGACACATGCAGATAAAGTTGCTTAAATATACAGAAAACATGTACGTAACTGAGAAATACCTGGGTTTGTTCCTTGAATCAGTTGCCCAATCATATTCTCGGTTTCTCTCGTGCTAACTAGGTGTAACCCAGTTTTTTTTAAAAAAATCCATTCCTCATTAGTATGAATGGTTGAACACTTTTTTTGGTTTGTTGTCGAGATTTGAAAGTTGATCTCATTAATTGGCATGTATTAATAATATTTTCTAATATTATACGAATTCCCTCGGAGTTTATCTTTTTAACTAACCGTAACTGGCTCCTTTGTCACCTGATTTCGGTTTCGAAAACCAGTCACTGATCTTCGACAGACTGAAAAGCGCATCTCTGCTTGTTCATATCACCTACTGTTGGTAGGAAGTAAAATCCTCCAGTTTCTCAGGAGACAGTTCGGTTACAGGCTGTAGTCTGCAAAAACAATGAAAGGATCTGCTGCTGTATTAGCTACTCTGCAGGACAGAATTTGGCATTTAAAAATGATATCACTTCGTGGCCAGTGCTCACCAACCCTCCCAACTCAGAGACACAGCTCCTGACTCAGAACACACGCAAGGATATTAATGAGAAAACGTCATTATTTTCATCACTAATTATCTTGGCTGGAAACATCATCTATCCATTGATCTCCACAGATGCACAATAATATCCATTGCATTGTCTGGAGTCTGGACAATTGTCCACATATCTATAAGCACCGCCGCACAGTGACATAGGCTGCTGTGGAATTCCCACCTGCTCTATAGATACTCGGCAACTTTAAAGGCTCTGATGAGCAAAATGAGATGATGCTGGTTCTAAGAAAGGAATGCTGACCATTTTTAGATTACCACTTGGGTAAAGCCCAAAAGCCCCAATTGCAATTTACTGTACATATAAATATATGGGCGGATCAGGAAATAAAAAGACGATGTAAGCAATGTGGGCTCTGAGCTCTTGAATTCAGTACGATATGTAATGTAGTAAGGGTTCCTTCCTCAGTGATGTGAATGCTTGCCGTGCTATGAGATAATAACAAATCAGTGCTGCTGCTGCTGCTGCCTTTTAGTCATTTCAGTCTTTGTGTTTCTTCTTAGACATGCCCTGTGTGCAAACCCAATACAGCTCTTCGCCACAAGGTGCCAGTTTTGCAGCTCAGAACTACGCTTATGCTGGGGATTACAGCTCGGATTTAGTGCATACTGAATCACCTTACATGAAATTTGGCATGGACCTGGGGAGCACCGAAATCACAGCCACCACCTCCCTGCCCAGTTTCAGCACTTTCATGGAGACTGGGTACTCTGGCAGCTATGAGTTCAAACCATCGTGTGTCTATCAAATGCACTCTTCCTCCTCACAGAGACCCTTCATTAAACTGGAAGATTCTCCCCATCACAACTATCAGCCATCGATCCAACATCAAACAGAGGACATCATGCCTTCGACCTCCATTTACTTCAAGCAATCTCCTCCATCAACCCCCACCACGCCTCAGTTCACAACTCCACAGACCTCCTTGTGGGATGAGCCTCACACGTTACCTCCAGTGACCCAGACTTGCATGGCCACAGGTCATATCTTAGATGCTCCAATGAAGACCGCCCCGCCCAGGTTTCCGCTGTTTGCCTTCAAACAGTCCCCACCACACTCCCCAGCCTCCAGCAGCCACATGTGTTACGAACCCACCTTGAACATGTCCATAGGAGCAGAAAGTACTTCTGCACAAGCTGTGATGGACACTCGCCAGTATCCCCTGCATTTAGTCAAGGGCTCGGGTTTGGGCTATCACCCAATGACCCTCAGTCAGAGTGCCCAGAGCTTGCCGTCTCCCCCCAGCCGAGGGTCTTCCTCTGGGGAGGGGATGTGTGCTGTGTGCGGGGACAATGCAGCCTGCCAGCACTATGGCGTGAGGACCTGCGAGGGATGCAAAGGCTTTTTTAAGGTAGGATGCACCTTCGTTTTATCTGACTTCCCTGCACTGTGCTTCAGACCAAGGGGAAAATTGTATTTTTTTTTGGGGGGAGGGGTGTTGGGGTGTGGGATTATTCGCAAAGCACACAACATTATGAAAATCAAAAGCGGCTTGCGTTCAAAAAGAAAGGCTTGCATCTATATAACGCCGCAGTACCATCTGATCTCTCAAAGCGCTTTACAGTCAATGTGGCAGTTCTGAACTACGGCCATGGTCAAATTTATGAAGCAAACTTCAAAAGGACTTTTTAAACTTTTTTTTAAAATAAAAGAATAGTTCTTGCACATCTAACTTGAAAGGGCTGCTTTAGATCCGTGCTAGCGTGCCCAGCTGAGTGGGAAGTTAAAGTTTCATCTGCTCCAAAGATGTACAATAACTCTCTGAACAGGTTGATTAGAAAAATATCTACCTTGATCAGTAATGAAAGGAAACCGAACTGGTCAGTGATACATAATCTGCACGTTAAAAATGTGCAACTGAAATGTTTGAAAAAGCGAGATCTTCTTTCAGAAGCAGTGCATTCGCCGGAGAGACTAGGTTTGAACCAAGCCACTTCTCTGGTTTCATTGGCAAGTTATACACTATGGAACTAAAGGCTATTAGTGATCCGTTCAAACTATTAGACACTAAAGTGCGAGGGGGCGGAACATCATAAATCGCATCAAAGTGGTTGGGGCAGAGCTAAAACTGAGAAAGCTTCGGTATCTCAAGATCCGAAGGAAGATATTGTTATGACAAAAGGATTTGCCAAAAGGTTTGTTTTCAAAACACAATCTAAACGGAATGGAACGAGAAGACATAAGTACTGTACTAACAATTAAGGTTGCTTCTGTGTTTCACTGTGGAAACTTTTTTTGGTCTGCTGTTATGCCGAGCTGAAAAATGTGTTGCTGGAAAAGCGCAGCAGGTCAGGCAGCATCCGAGGAGCAGGAGAATCGACGTTTCGGGCATAAGCTCTTCATCAGGAATGATTCCTGAAGAAGGGCTTATGCCCGAAACGTCGAGTCTCTAGCTGTTATGCAGAGCCTGTTTTTCCAAACATGTAGTATCCCCTGGATAGCATTTTAAAAATGTTATTATTATTAAAAATGTTATTAAATGCAGTCAGAATTTAGGCATAGAAATAGGGTCTGCCTAATATAATGTGAGCTGTTGTCTCCTTCAGACATTCCACCGTACCTGTTAACATTAACAGGCAGGTTTTCCAGATTGGCTGGAGCGATGCTCTATATTTGGTGCAGGGGGTGACTCTCCTTTTCTTGGACAATAATGTGAAAATGCGACAGAACGTTTTATTGTTGGGTAGTAATTACCTTAATGAGTCTTTTTTAACTGCATCACTTAAGGGGCGTTTTCTAAAGTCGAGCAATCTGTAATTATGATAATAGTTTTCTTTTGTTTTTGTTGTTTTGTAAAGGTGATAATTTACCAAACTTTTTCCGATCTGGTTAGGGATCCCGGGTAAGCGAGCTCAGTGGGGATTCCCTTTCCCGTTACTGAAAAATAAACCATGACCAAAAAACACGTTTGACTTCTGTACAGCGAACCCGTTAGCAATAGTCTAGCTATATTACTTTTTTTTATCAAGATATATAGTATTTAATTAAACTGTAACTCCGAATGTGATTTAAATTGTACTGATCAGTCTTGATTAGCGAAATCCAAGCTGGCTTTTTTTTATTTTTAAACCAACGTCGGTTAAAGAGACGCTCTCCCAAATCATTTTAAATTTCTTTTAATAAGGTCAGTAATCACCGCAGGAATAAGCCAAGTGGAAAATGATCCCCGGAGGTATATTAAGAGGGAGGGATATTATACCCAACGGTATAATGTGATGACCCGGTAATTTCAGAAATAATTTCATCATTTAAAGCTGCCTGTCTCCTGAGAGTTTCCCAGCTCGAATGTGGCTGATTCTCATTGTCAGCAGCTAACACCAGTAAAATTGTTTTTCCTGCAGGCTAACGTGTTAGGAAATTAATTTTATCTAATTATCGGAGTGGCGTTGGCGCATTTCATATTGTAATTAGAGGGAGCTTTGTCAGCTCCTATTTTATTTTCGACATGAAAACATCCTGTAATAATATTTGTACTTTGCAGAGGACCGTGCAGAAGAATGCAAAATACGTCTGTCTGGCGAACAAAAACTGTCCGGTGGACAAGAGGCGGCGCAATCGATGCCAGTACTGCAGGTTCCAGAAGTGTCTTAGCGTAGGCATGGTTAAAGAAGGTGAGAGCTGGGAGCTGTCGTGGTGCCTAAACCCACTGTTCTTCAAGCTCCCCTCCACTTTTCACAAGATGGTCAAGACTCGACCAAGGTTTTAATGTTTGTTGTATAATTGGCAATGATGTTTGCTTGGTTGTGATCGTGACCTGTCACCGCTGAGGGCGGGAGAAAACAATGCATTGTCAATCTAAATGCCTTGACTAACCAGACCTTCTAAATTTGGCGTGTTTTGTGCATTTCCTGTTTGTAGTTAAAAAAAAAATCACCATCTTCAAAAGCGCGCTGTAAATATCTGGCAGGATAGTGGGGTAATAGACTCTTCCGAATGAACCCAACAGGAAACCAAATAACAAAAACAAAACAAAGCATCAACATATTCTGATGCTACAATGTTAATTCAGATTTGGCTACAACGTTTTCACAAATTATAAACCTCCACATCTGGAAAGTTTGTTTTTAATTTTACACAAAAATTTAGTGTTACAAACACAACTTTTAGCACACCTTTTAAATTCTGTAAGATCTGTAAATTTATGAAAATTTGTACTGTAGTTCAAAAATGTAAAGATATTCATTTTTATTTTAATTCATCGGCATACTTTCTTTAGAGTCTATGAATTGTGGAGCTTCTTTAAAATGTCTTCTCTCTCTCTCTTCTCCCTCCCCCCCCCCCCCCCAGTGGTCCGCACAGATAGTTTAAAAGGGAGAAGAGGTCGTCTGCCCTCCAAACCAAAAAGTCCTCTTCAGGAACCATCCCCTCCCTCACCTCCAATCAGTTTGATGAATGCTCTTGTGCGGGCACTTGTGGACTCCACTCCCAGCAGCCACAATTACACTCAGGTAAGAGCTCACATAGATATAAACACAGTAAGAGAAGAGGATATCATCTTAACACCTACAGTAGCTATAGCTGTTACCATGAAATGATGATGACACTGAGCTGACTATGGTATCACTCCTTCTTAAGCAATTGTTTTATTTACTGCTAATAAGTATGAGGGTGACAAAACATTTCATCAAATTTTAAAGTATTTATGGTTTCAGAACATATTCTTGATATGAAACTTCTATAAACTTTCTGAAAATAATCTGATTTTTGCTCTAGATTACTTGGATGTGTTCCACAATATTAACTCAAAAACGATTAACTGGGGGAATATGGTTTATTTAAAAATGAATGATCAATGTTTTGGAGCCTGTTGGCAAACCTGATTGTATAGGATTGTATATTCTGCCTTTTAATTTGAAAGTAGCTGGTCCTTAATATACTCAATGGAGAAACAAATCTACACAGATTTCCTATCTTGTTATCAGGTGCAGTATAAATAAAGAGAAACTCCATACTAAATTGTGAAAAAAATGCTTGTCATAATAAATATTTTCTCTGTGCAACAGAAGCTCCATAATATAACCCTTTAGCAACAGTCTAGATATATTTTTAATCAAGATGTTAGCAATGAAACTCCGATACTAGCTGATGACTGATAAGGACTATACTGAGCCCCACAAGTTTGCAACAATGAGATTTGCTGCAAACACTTCCAGGGGCTGCTATAATTTGTTTTGTTTTTAATGGAAATCAATTATTTTTTCATTTGATGTTTACAAATTTTCTTAAAGCTGTTTATTTTTTGTTTTAAAAAAAAAATATTTTGTTGTCCACTGTTGGACTATTGTGTTTTTGGCAGTCATTTGAAGGTGAAAACCAGTACTGGATGAGCAACTTCAAAGAATGCTGTTAGCACACCTAGAAGAAGTGCCACCCCTCCCTTAAAACTTAGCACTCCAAAACCGAAGCTAAAGTAATCTAGCTGTTTAATATTTTAAGATGGTAACATGCCTGTGTAGTGAGGAAATTATTCCAGTAATTTCAAATTTAATTTACAAACAATATGCTTGATTTGAGAGCTAAATGTGTAACTTGCCATTAGCACAGCAGCAAATCAGCTTTTAACCATTTTTCTCTGAACATTCCAAATAGGAATGTTCCATGCAGTCATTTTAATTCACTTCTTCCTTAGTTTAATGTCTCCACAGCAAACATTTCTGTTGAGATCACAATTACCTTACAATGTTATTTGTATTCATTCTTCATAAGTCTTTCTTTCAAAACCAAAGATGAAGGAAAGGTTTGTGCAATGTTACAATTAATCCTAATTAGAAGAACATTGCTAACAAACTGTTGTCAAAACTCTAGTTATTTGCATTTCTTTAAATATTCAGTTCAGAGGAAAAGATTATTTAATCATGTTTCAATTAGTTTATGATTTGATACTGCAATGAACAACATGGTTGAACGTCTTCTGATATATCTGCATATTGAACAGATGTCCATAATTTTCCTATCTGGTCAAAGGTTGTCTGCAGAATGAATAAAAGAGACTGTGGAATATTACTAGCCATTGCAAGTTTCCTTTCATAAGTACATTTTGATATGATATCAGTTATGAAGTTTATAACCTGGTAAAATAATTTTTTAAAATATTTCCTAAAATTGAAATGTAATATATCAAATGTCTCTGGATATAGGAAAGACCCAAGCAATTTCTTTCATCAAGATGCAAAGCTTTTGGAACATATCTTTTACAGTCAATGATTATTCATTTCAGAAGGTTTCTGGACACCTTTTCCTTTCTCCTGTTGTGTTTTAGGACATTTAATTTGTGTAACTGACCTTGACTAATATGTTGCTTTTCTCCCCTGCAGTTCTGTGCTGCTGAACAACCGACATCTGGCGCTGACGCTGATTACGTCCGTCAATTCTATGGCCTCCTCGCCACATCTGTGGAGGTCACACAGAGCTGGGCCGAAAAAATACCAGGATTCAGTGACCTCCCTAAGGAAGATCAGACTTTACTTATTGAATCTGCTTTCCTCGAACTCTTTGTACTGAGACTTTCCCACAGGTAAATTCTCAACATATTCTGAAAAAACATTGTGCCGAATTCATCCTTACCCAGAACACAGACCATGTGCTATTTTTAAAGAAATGAACAACTAGAAATTCATACATTTGGGAAGTTTTGTATATTGACATTCGATTTAGTTGACGGTGCTCTATTTCTAGATGTGAATATATAAATCTGTATTTTAGGGAATTTGCCACAACAAAACTTGAATGATTTAGTTGCATTCCAAACATGTTTGGAAAGTAACCAATGTACTTGAGATGACACCAGGTGGCATTGTGCTTGTCATTGAAAACAGGCAATGTGAGATGATGACGAAGTAAGCATGTCACTAAATAATTGACTAAGTAAGCATATTTAGAATGAAACCAAATCATTCGAGATTCAATGCCCCAAATTTCCTAAAATATAACCTATGGTGTACAAATAAAACACACCAGATGCTGAATCTGTCAGCATATGCAAAAGTGCAGCCCTTTGTTTGCCATCCTCTAGAATTAGAATCTTAGACCATCTTCTGTTAGCTCACTTTCTCTTTCTCTCTACTGTCTATGGCACCATAGACAGTGTCAGCAACAAATATATATTGTGTGTGTGTGTGTGTGTGTTATCTAGCCAAATTATAGCTGCATTTTAAAACTTGAATGATTCTCTCAACTGTCTCATAAATTCAGATCTCTTCTGGAATGTAAAATACTGCTGATCATATGTTGTAAAAGTTACAGTTGGATTATAATGTCGCAGTTCATTACATTTTTCACAATTACTTACAGATCTGCTCCATCAGAGGACAAGTTTGTATTCTGTAATGGGCTTGTCTTGCATCGACTTCAGTGCCTTCGTGGATTTGGTGAATGGCTTGACACGATCAAGGAATTCTCTACAAATTTACAGAGCCTTAATTTTGATGTCTCAGCTTTTGCATGTCTAGCAGCTCTAGTTATGATCACAGGTAGGAATTATTTATCTTTTTCAATGAAGAATATTGCAAATGTTTACTGTCAGTGGACTGTGATATTCTACAGTACGTCAAAATTTAAGGAGAAGATGATGTTGGGTATCTTGAAAAACATTAAGGTAGATAAGTCCCTAGGCCCTGATGGGATCTAGGCAAGGAAGGAGATTGCTGGGGCCTAGACAAAGATATTTGTATCCTCTTTAGCCACAGGTGAAGTTCCGAATAAACAGAGAATAGCAAATTTTGTTCCATTTAAGAATTACAACAGGATAACCCAAGAATTTATAGACCAGCGAGCCTCCCATCAATGGTAGGGAAATTATTGGAGAAGATTGTTAGATTTATTCACATTTGGAAAAGAGTGGACTTGTTAGGGATTGTCATCCTGACTTTGTGTGGAGGAGGTCTTGCCCCTCAATTTGATCGTGCTATTTGATCAAGCATTGAAGATAATTGATGAGGATATGGCAGTGGATTAGATTCCCTACAGTGTGGAAACAGGCCCTTCAGCCCAACAAGTCCACACCGACCCTCCGAAGAGTAACCCACCCAGACATATTTCCCTCTGACTAATGCACCAAACACTACGGGCAATTTAGCATGGCCAATTCACCTGACCTGCACATCTTTGGACTGTGGGAGGAAACCCGGAGCACCCGGAGGAAACCCACGCAGACATGGGGAGAATGTGCAAACTCAACACAGACTGTTGCCCGAGGCTGGAATCTAACCTGGGACCCTGGTGCTGTGAGGCAGCAGTGCTAACCAATGTTGTCTACATGGTCTTTAATAAAATATTTGACAAGGTCCCTTATGGTGGGGCTAGTCCAGAAGATTATCACAAGAGAGCCATGGTGAGTCAGTAAATTGGATACAAAATTGACTTGGTCATAGAAGATAGAGTAAAATCATGCTGGGGTGTTTTATGACTGAAGATCTGTGACCAGTGATTTTCTGCAAGGATCATTACTGGGACCTCTGTTTTTGATATATATGTGTATACATGATTTGGATGAAAATGTAGGTGGTCTGATTAGTAAGTTTGCTGGCAACGTGAAAATTGGAGTTGTGGATAGTGAGAAAGTTTGTCAAAGGATGCATCAGGATATAGATCATTTAGAAAGTTGGATGGAGAAATGGCAGATGGAGTTTAATTCAGATGAGTATGACGTGATGCATTTTGGGAGGTCAAACGCAACAGGAAAATATGCAGTAAATGGCAGGACACGTAGGAGCATTGACGTACAGAGGAATCTTGGGTGCAAGTCCATAGCTTCCTGAAAGTGGCAATACAAGTTGATAAGGTGATAAGGAAGGCCTGTGGCATGGATGCTTTCATCAGTTGGGATGTTATGTTGTAGTTGTATAAAACTTCAGTTCACTTATGCAGCATTATATGCAGATCTGGTCTCCACACTACAGAAAGGAATGTGGAAGCTTTGGAAAGGGTGCAAAAGAGGTTAGGTAGGATATTGCCTGTTTTGGAGTGTATTGGCTATAAGGAGAGATTGGACAAACTTGGATTGTTATTGCCAAATGTTCGAATCAACCTGATAGAATTGAGAGGCATGGGTGTGGTAGACAGTCAGTCTTTTTCCCCAGGGTTGAAATTTAAATACTAGAGAGGTTTAAGGTGAGAGGTGGAAAAGTTTAAATGAGATTTAAATTTGCGAAGCAAGGTTTTGAGAGGGATTGTAGGTGCCTGGAACATGCTGCCATGAGAGATGGAAGAAGCAGGTACATTAACATTTCAGAGGCATTTAGGCAGATACATGAACTGGAAGGGAATAAAGGGCTATAGATCATATGCAGGTAGGTGGTATTAGTTTAGAAAGGTATCATATGTTGGCATAGAATGGTGAGCTGAAGGTCCTTATCCTGTGCTGTACTATGGATAAGATGTGTGAGGCAGCGTTGGTATTACCTCTCTATCCTGTGGTTTTTATCCTAAATTTTGTAATCTCAGTCACTTTTGCCTTAATGAGACTACACTGGCAGGACTGATTCAGTTTTTATATTGAATACAATTGCAAACTATTTTGCCAGCTTGATGATTGCATTTTGAAGGGATCTGCTTGGGACTCTGTTGAATATGCATTAACAGATTGTGGTTTTGTTTCCTGATATTTTGCTTAAAAACAGCAAATCAATTCAGATGTCCAGCTGTTCAGTCACATGGGTGCAGTGATGTCCTCAAGTACTTGTTTTGTAAGGTAGTGGCACATGTGGTAATTGATGTATTGTCTCTGTAAAGGTCTGCTTCTTGATCTGCTAATGTGTTTCAAAAGTTTGTAAATGGTGAAATCATTTGAAGGAAACTAGATGAGTATGAATAAACATGATTGAATATGAGGAATAATCTTGCAACATTTTGGATTAACTCTTGTGTCACATTGATTTTCTTAGAGAATTTCAGGCTGTATGTTTGTGATACTGACGCCTACACCGTAGCCTGAATACTGAGCACCAGTTCTTGAATAGTTAATGGTATCCTTAGTTTATCTGTAGTAGGTAGCCAGAAATAAATTTTACTTTTTAAATTCTTTTTGACCTTTTCCATTTTAACCAGTTCACTTATGAAAAGGTATCTGAACAGATCAAATACCTCTGTCTTGACCAAAGCTGCTTCACACTCTGATAATAGAAAACATTATGATGGGCCCAAGTGGATTAACACTACTTTTCTATTTAAAGTGAAGACCTTTTCCCAGCACATTGCCCTCATTAGGTCTCTGCCTAGATACTGCCACTTCCCAGCTAAAGCTAAACTTTAGAACCTCCAACAAGTTAATGATGTGTCTGTACCTTAAACTGACATTACTCCAACTTTGAGTCCAACATACTACTAGATAGTATGTCATATACCAGGCTGCTCTCTTACTTAGCAATCATATTCTCAGGTGACATGAGTAAAGTTCAAATGAATGTATTTTGCATGACCTAAAATTTTAACAGTAAAATTAGAACAATAGACAATAGGTGCAGGAGTAGGCCACTCAGCCCTACAAGCCTGCACTGCCATTCAATATGATCATGGCTGATCATTCCTAATCAATATCCTGTTCCTGCCTTATCTCCATAACCCTTGATTCCACTATCGTTGAGAGCTCTATCCAACTCTTTCTTAAATGAATCCAGAGACTGGGCCTCCACTGCCCTCTGGGGAAGAGCATTCCACACAGCCACCA
>NC_057714.1:48340996-48431309 GCF_004010195.1 Chiloscyllium plagiosum | reverse complement strand
TGAATCTATGCTGCACTCCCTCAATAGCCAGAATGTCTTTTCTCAAATTTGGAGACCAGAACTGCACACAGTACTCCAGGTGTGGTCTCACCAGGGCCCTGTACAGCTGCAGAAGCACCTCATTGCTTCTCCACTCAATTCCTCTTGTTATGAAGGCCAGCATGCTATTAGCCTTCTTTACTACCTGCTGTACCTGTATGCTTGCCTTCATTGACTGGTGTACAAGAACACCCAGATCTCTTTGTACTGCCCCTTTACCTAACTTGACTCCATTTAGGTAGTAATCTGCCTTCCTGTTCTTGCCACCAAAGTGGATAACCATACATTTATCCACATTAAACTGCATCTGCCATGCATCTGCCCACTCACCTAACTTGTCCAGGTCACCCTGTAATCTCCTAACATCCTCATCACATTTAACCCTGCCAACAGTCCTTACCAAACAAACTATTTACATAGCCACCTAAGAATTCTATAACTGGCTTCACAAGCTAGTTGCAAGCTTAGAATTAGAGGATATTTTCTAGTCTACCTGTTCGGAGATGTTACTACACACCTGTAGAGTGTGGGCGGACTTGAACCCAGGCCTCCTGACTTAGAGGCAGGGTCATGACTACAATGCCATGAGCACCCTGAAAAACGTAGAGTTAAATTACAGCTTATAATTTGAACTTCCTAATTCTGGTTACTAGTTGCCCCCATTATTAAACATACCATTAGGTTGAATGAATGATTGACATCAGAACATTCCATCTGTGAGCAGGAGCAAGCTATTGGGAAGGCTAATGAAGTGTCAGCCTTTATTACAAAAGGATTTGAGGACAGGAGTAGTGAAGTCTTACTTCAATTGTACAGGAGCTTGTTTAATCATACCTAAAGTACTGTGTGCAGTTTTCATCCCCTTATGTCAGGAAAGATATTATTGCCATACAGGAGTGTAATGAAGGTTCACCAAGCATGATCCTGGAATGACAAGATTGTTCTCTGAAGGGAGTTTGGGCAAACTAAGCCTGTATTCTTGAGAGTTTCAAAGAATGAGTGGTGATTTCAGTAAAACTTTCAAAATACTTAATAGAATAGACAGACAGGGTAGATGCAGGTAAGATGGTTCCCCGTTTGGGAAGTCTAGAACCAAGGGTACAATTTAAAAGTAAGAGGGATGCCACTTGGGAGATGAATTTTTTTCAAAATCAGAATCTTGTGAACGTGTGGAATTCTCTATGACAGAGATCCTGTGGAAGCTCAGTCTTTGAATATGTTTAGGTTGAGATTGACAAATCTCCAATTTCCAATAGAGGCCTATGGAGATAGGTTGGGTAAAAGGTGCTGAAGTGTTTGATCAGCCATGATCACATAAATTGTGAGCCAGACTTGACAGGCTTAAATGGCTTTATTTCTGTTCTATGTCATAATTGTTTTTGCTGCAACTCCATGCCAATGATGGCTCAACCAATCAGCACCCTCTTCCCATGATGTATAAAATGGTATCCCATTGTTCACGTCTTTTTCTAGCAACGCCTTTTTCATGAATGCAAGTCAAAAAGCTTCAAGTTGCTGTCTTATTTTAGCAACATTTTTCTAATTATTTACTAATTATCTCATTATGGTTTCTAAAGCACTTGCAGTGAAAGCAGAAATTTAATTAACTGGTTATTGTTATCCAGTTCAACTGTCTTGAACAATAGTCTTGCATTGGCCACTTTCATGCTCATTGACATAGTTCTCATTTAAAAAGAGATCAAATCTTCTTTCTCTACTCCACATTTTCTTCTCAATAGCCTAGGATTATGCCTTCAGAGTCCGGTAACCTCCCCACTATGTGTTCTTGTGATATATTCATAATCAATTCTTCTTCTATTATTGCTGCTGTTAGTTTTGTTTTTTTCCTTAAATTAGATTGTTCCCCCAAATATTTATAAATGCCAGAGCAAAAGCTTTATTTAATATTCCTGCCATAGACTACATTTCAACAATTAGTGTTTCTGGCACTTTCTTTCTAGGCTTTAATTTCATTTGCTAATATTTCCTATGCACCTTTTGACTTCTTGTCACCTCCTGACCTGAATTTGCAAAATCTTTAATAGTAGTTTTAATTATAAAATTAGCAAGAAAAAATAATGATGTTTCTTTGTTTTTCATTTTAAGTTCTTTATATCATCTATTTGCTCCTATTATTTTGTGCATAATTAAATGATTTCAAATCATCCAAAAATCCTAGATCTGTCCCTGACTCAAATTGCCCTATCTGAAAGACCTAAAATAAGAGCAGGGGTAGATAGGTGTCTGAGCCTTCTCTGCTAGTCAGTAATATGACAGCTGATCTTCTACATCACTCTACTTTCCTGACAATTATCTTGGAATTTAATGACTGAGCATCAATTATTACTCTCTGGGTTTGAGAGCTACGAAAATGCACGACCCTTGAGTGAACACATTAGTTCTGGATGTCTTATCCAGTGCAAATATCCTCCCAGCATCAAGCCCTTTAAAAAATGTATATGTTGCAAGGACCACCCTTCATTCGTAAACTCCAGGGAATGTAGACTTAGTCTACTCAATCTTCTCTGTTAGGATACTGCCCTCATCCCAGGAGAGAGACTATAGTATAATTATAGAAATTTAAGGAACAGAAGGAAGCCTTCTTTTATAGTTACATGAAATGTGGGCATCACAGGTAAGGCCCACATTTGTCCATGCCTAAATGCCCTTGAACTGATCGGTTGGCTGTCTAGGCCAATTTAGAGGGAAGTTGACAACATTGTTGTGCACCTGGAGTCTCATGTAGTTCATGCCATATAATGACAGCAGATTTAACTTGCTAAAGGACATTAGTAAACCAAATGGGGATTTATGCCAATCCATAATGCTTCCCTGGTCACCAATAGACTAACTATAATTACAGACTTCTTAAGAATTGAATTCAAATGTCATCACTTGTCATCATGGAATTCAAGCCTATGCCCTGAGAATATTAACCTGGGGCTCTGCATTATCAATCCAGTTACATTACCACTATTCCCACTGAGCATGTGCCAGCTGAAAAGAGCTCACCAGCCCAGTCCCATTTACCAGTTCTTGTCCTACAGTCTTATTACAGCTGTTGGTATGCATATTCAATTGCAATGAGGTTTTCTATCTCTATCACCATTTCACATGTTAAGCTCCAGATTTTTTTCTCTGGCTCTTGTGGAAATAAAGCTCCTTAACTCCCCTCTAATTCCTGTACCAATTATTTTAAATCTATGCCCCTCAATGTTGATCTCTATTAAGATACTCCTGCTTCTTCCGATCCATTCTAGGCCCCTCAGACTATTGTAAACCACTTTGAAACAGTGATGACTGGGTCTTTTTTTTAAAAGAAAGCAAATGCTTGGATATTGAATCTTTTGCCATATCTAAATCTCTTTGTTCTTGTCAGTGTCCTTGTAAATGTCATTTGTAACCCCTCTAAAGTGATTACGTCCTTCCTTGTAATGCTTTGATCAGAACCATTCACAGTCGTTGACTCTGGTTAGCCCTTGCTAATGAAATCTTTCCACCTTCATCACCTTATCTAATTGTCATGCCACCTTCAGGGATGCTCGGGCAGACATTCCAATGTCCCTCTGCACCTCTCCATATCCCACTATTTACTGTGCATTCCTTTGCCTTTTTTTCCTTCACACTTCTCCGGATTGAATATATTTTACCAATTTTTTTTGCCACCTGACCAGTTCATTGCTGTAGACTGCAGGAATCTATCAATCTTCCTCAATGCTGAACATATTGCCAAATTTCATATCATCTGCAAACATCTAAACAATGACTCCTTCATTCAAGTCTAATGAATCATGAAAAGCAAGGGGTTTAGTGGTGGGAATTGCTGAATGCCATTGGAAACAGCTATCCAGTCACAAGAAACAAACTTCTGCTGACCATTACCTTCTGACACAAAGCCAAATTTGTGTCCCATTTGCTACTTTCTCTTGGGTCCTATGGGCTTCTGCCTTATGACCCATCTGCCATGTAGATCCTAACAAAAGGCTTGCCAATAATCCACATTAACTATGTCAAAAAGCTACGTCCTCAATTTAGTTCAATTGGTCAAACACTACTTTCTCTTCACAAATCCATACTAACAGTCCTTGATTTATCGGTGTATTTTTGAAGTTATGATTACAATTGTTTCTCTATGTTTCTCCCAATACCTTTACCCATCACTGAATTTAGGTTGACTAATCTGTGATTTAATTGGTCTATCCCTTTGCCTCTAGTGATTGTAACAAGGTCAGCCAGGTGGATCTCATAGAATTAATTCCATGATTGGGGCTGTTAATCTGGTCTAATCAGAGAGCCCTGACCAACAAAATAAACGGGTGTACTAAAAAGAAAACAGAAATGTCAGAGGCTCTGTTCAATCCAAGAAAAAAAAAGCAAAAAAAAACGGGTGTACTGCTGTTAGGCGGTACTGTGGGGGAAAATAAAGAAAAACAGGAGTGTCAGAATCCTGCTTTAAAGAAAAATAAATAGGAGTGTCAGAGCTTCTGGGAGCTGGCTTTAAGGGAGCTAGGGCAGTGTGTGAAGGACTCTCCACTTTCAAAAAAGGGTGAACCGCTGTTAGGTTATAGTGTGGGGGAAAATAAAGAGGGAGAAAAACCAGGAATGTCAGGAGAAGAAAAATAAACAAAAAGAAAAAAGACAAAGAATAATCAGGGGTATCAGAGGTTCTGTTCACTGAGAGCTGACCAGTGTCAAGCACTCCATATGTAAATAAAGGGTGACTTGGAGATGAGATACCAGCCTCTGTAGAGTTATTTCAGAAGGGAAATGGAATATTGTTTGTTTCAAGGGGAATGGAATATAAAATAGGCATGTTTTGCTGCAGTTGGACAAGGCATTGGTGAGAACGCAGCTGGAGTACTGTATATATCTTTGATCCTTAAAAAGGGACATAATTCTGTTAGAAGCAACTCAGAGAAGGTTCATCCAGCTGACTCCTGGGATGAAGAAATGATCTTATAAGAAAAGTTTGGGCCTGTATCCATTAGAGTTTTTTTAAAAAGAGGTGATCTTATTGAAACATGTACGATCCTGAAAGGAAATTAACAGGGTGTATGCTGAATGGATGTTTCTCTTTGTGGGAGAGATTAGAATGAGGAGCGACCGTTTTTAATAGAAAGAGTTTCCCACTAATACAGAGATGAGGAAAATATCTTTTATCAGAGTACCATAAGTCTGTGGAATACGCTTCCTGAAAGAGTAGTGATGGCAGGATCATTGAATATTTTTAACTTTGAGTTAGGTTCTTGATTAACAAGCAAGTCAAAGGGAAGGGGTAGGTGGGAAAGTGAAGTTGAGACCACATTAGATCAGTAAGTACTTTTCAAGTTGCAGAGCAGTCTTAAGGAGTTGAATGATGATCTTGCTCCTAATTTGTATGTTCATATGAAACAATTCTCTGCAATTTACCCATTCAATTAGTACAGATTTAACTTAACCTTACTCTGACTGCACTTCTCTCAACACCGTTCCCATTCACCACAATGATACTGCTGTTGATTCCAGAAATGTTGGGCTCATAACTACAACTTCACCTTTCACCTTTCACCTTAATACTGTATCTAAGCATTCCCTAGCTTTCCACACTCCCTTTTCTGTATACCAATCGTGTTCTCCAAGTCCCATACCCTGTCGCACTTTGCATCTCTCCCTGAGTCACTTACAACTGCATTTTAAGTTTTTAAGTGCCTAGCTTTTAGCTGTCTATTTTTGACATTATCCACTGATTGGGAATAGGAGCTTCAACATAAATGCCACAAGCTTCAGAAACAAAACAGACACACTCAACACTTGTAAAGGACCAAATTTTGCTTGTACTGTAAATCACTTTTGAGATTTCTCCAGATATGAAACATACTATATAAATGCAACTTTTTCTTTCTTTGATTGAAATACTTGTCGTATTATCTTACCTCAAAGTTTTAGGAGCAACCTGTCCATTATCTTCGACGAACATTGCATCCAAGTGAAGCTTGCTTTGCAACCCAGAACAAATCTGGGCCCAGTAAACCGTAGAATATATGTTCCTCATATGCTTCGTTTCATCCTAAGCATTTTGATACTCCTCTACACTTGCTTTGTTTTCCTGCCTCCATTACATGCCACTTCAAGTCAAGAAATTCCAGCCCTCAGTATTTGACATTAGCTTCCCTTTTTGACGTCCAGAGATTTCTGGATTTGGGAGTTCCATTTTTGTTCTTTGCAGGAACAGTTCTTTTTCTGAACATTCACTGTGTCCTCATTGAATGCCTGTCACTACTTTGACATGAATTTACCTTTTTAATTGCTAATACTATTTTAATCTATTTCTAAGCTCTATTTATAATCCACTTTTTTTCCTAAATGATAGCTTGGTAAAATTGGCCTTGATCTAGTTGAAAACTTTGACTCTGACAAATTCTGGAAGTAATAGAGTTTTGCAGCAGAGAAAGAGGCCCTGCATTGATTATCCAGCACTTATTGACTCAAATCCCATTTTATGGCAGTTGGCCCGTATTTTGTAAATGCTCTGAAACTTAAGAAATCATTTTAAATACTTCTGAAATGTTGTGATAGTTTCTGCCTCTACCACCATTTCAGTCAATGAGTTCCAGCTACCCACTACCCTCTGGTGAAATAAAACTTCAATTCCCCTGCTCTTTAAGTTAAATAAGAGCTGGAATAGGCCATTCAGTCATTTGAGCTTGTTCCACCATTCAATTTGACCATGGCTGATCATCTAACTCTATCCTGTTCTCACTTTCCCACCACACCTTCTGATCCGTTTAGCCCTAAGAACAATATCTAAGTCCTTGAAAACACTGAATGTCATAGCCTTAACTGCTTTCAGATTCAGAGAATCCCACAGGCTCATCACACTCTGGGTGAAAATGTTTCTCCTCATCTCTGTCCTAAATCACCTACACCATATCCTTAGACTGTGATCTCTGATTCTGGACTTATTTCCCACTCATCGGGAACATCCTTCCTGTGTTTAGCCCTGTTAGCATTTTATAGTTTTCTGAGATCACCCCTCATTTATCTAAAGTCCAGTAAATAAAGTCCTAATCAATCCAGTCTGTCTTCATACATCAGTCGTGCAATTCTAAGAATTAAATTGATGCCCCCTGATTATTCATCCCTCAACTAAGAGAAAACATTTTTCCTATCTTCCTATGTCTCTCATAATTGTATATGCTTCAATTAGGTCTTGCCTTTTTCCATAAGTCTAACAGAATTAAAATCACTACTGCCAAAATGTTCTACTAACAGTAATTTTTTTCCACTTCTCCAGCTCTGTAAAACGAAGTCCAGAACCGTATCTTCTCTCCTTGGGCTTGCTACCTACTGGCTAGGAAACTTCTATTAAATGCATCTTGAGAACTTTACACTCTATATGCACACTGTAATGATTACATCCCTGTTAATATTGGGGTAGTTGAAATGACCCACTGTTACTGCCTTAATATCACAATTGTGTTTTCATAATTACCCTTCCATCATCTTCTGATTGTTTTGCAAACTGTAGTACATTCTCACAGGTGTGATGGCTCCCTTTGGTTCTTCACTTCAACACACACAGCCTCATTTGATGATTGTCCTCGTACATGTCCCTCCTCACAGCTGTAAATGTTTCTTTAACTAATATTACAACCACTTCTTTCATTACTTCCCCTCTCTATCTCATCTGAAAATTTTGGAATTATAATGTTCAGCCACTTTTCCTATCATTTTTCTTCGGCCGTCTATCAGTAATAGCTAAGACGTCATACTCCTCTGCACCCACATCTCATCTGCCTTATTTTCAACTCCCTGCTCCATTCTCCAAGTTCCTTGACTCTTTTTGTGTTAAGGTAAGATAAATTAAATACTTATGTACTTACTGTCTCATCTCTTTCTTGTTTTCTATAAATATCTCTTCCTCAAATTCTCTTGATGTTTGTTTTACGCACTCTTGTGCATTCTGGTATATCATCAATTAGATTAGATTAGATTACAGTGTGGAAACAGGCCCTTCGGCCCAACAAGTCCACACCGACCCGCCGAAGCGAAACCCACCCATACCCCTACATTTACCCCTTACCTAACACTACGGGCAATTTAGTATGACCAATTCACCTAACCTGCACATCTTTGTGACTGTGGGAGGAAACCGGAGCACCCGGAGGAAACCCACGCAGACACGGGGAGAACGTGCAAACTCCACACAGTCAGTCGCCTGAGTCGGGAATTGAACCCGGGTCTCTGGCGCTGCGAGGCAGCAGTGCTAACCACTGTGCCACCGTGCCGCCCACCTTTTTCATTACTGATAGACGGCTATTACTGATAGACGGCCGAAGAAAAATGATAGGAAAAGTGGCTGAACATTATAATTCCAAAATTTTCAGATGAGATAGAGAGGGGAAGTAATGAAAGAAGGTGAATTCACTCCACCTTTTCTTCAATAAATGTAAACTCAAGTAAACCTGACTGTATTTGGTCCCCTGATCAAATCATTTTCATTATAAATAACGTTTTTTAAGTCCTTCATATATTATAGCCTGGCAAACTGGAAATCAATCTTCACTTCTACTCTTTTTTGTTTTGTCCCTAAAGCAATTCTCAATTCATGCTATTACACTGCCTCCAATCCCCAAGAACCCTAATTTTGTGCAATAACCTCATGTGTGGCATATTTTTCAAATATTTCTATCAAAATCTAAAAACACTACAGTCATTGTTTTCTCTTATCTATACTGCTATTTTCAACCTCAACAATTCCTAACAGATTCATGAAATATGATGACCCTTTCATAAGTCCATATTGACTTTTTCCATTCATATTCTGATTTTTCTTTTCAGGTTTCTGTTATGATGTAATGGATTTAACCAAGGATCAGGCTATTTTGGGTCAGATGATGTATAATGGGTCAGGTCCAACAAATGATCTTTGCGTAAAAGATGCCCTAGAAAACAGTGACCATAACAAGGTAGAACTTAGCATTCAGTGTGAGAGGGAGAAACTTAGGTCAGAAACAGCTGTGTTAATTTAAGTGATGGTAATTACAGAGGAAGGAGGGCAGAGCCAGCTGGTGTGGATTGGGAAAGAGGTTTAGCAACAAAGACAATTCAAGAACAATGACAGACATTCAAGATGGTTCACAGCCATATGTGTGTTAACTTGGATAGAGAATCGACTAACTAATAGAAGATAGAGAATGGGACAAAGGGAACATTTTTAATGATAGCAATCTGATTATATAGTGGCATGCCACAGATAGTATTACTGGGGTCACAATTATTTGCAACATAATAACGGCTTGGATGAGGAAAGTGAATGTACTAAAGGCAAGTCTATCAATGACAGAAAAATAGGTGGGAAGACAAATTGTGAGGGTTACACATAGCCTGTAGAGATATATAGACAAGTTAAGTCAGTAAGCACAAATTTGGCAGATGGAATATAATGTTGGAAAATGTGAGGTTATGTCCCTTGGCTGGCAGATGGAATATAATGTTGGAAAATGAGGTAATGCCCCTTGGCAGGAAGAACTGAAGAGGTGAATATTATTTAAATTGAAATATAGTGTAGGAAACTAGCACAGAGGGATTTCTGGCCATCCTGCACAATTAGGAATGTTTGCCTTTATTTCAAAGGAATGGAGTTTAAAAATTTGGAAGCCTTGCTAAAACTATACCAGGTACTAGTTAGAGTATGTTGAAACTTTATTGCTGGAACAGCACAGCAGGTCAGGCAGCATCCAGGGAACAGGAGATTCGACGTTTCGGGCACAGGCCCTTACTAGTTAGAGTATACCTGGTATACTGCAAATAGCTTTGGTCCCATTATTTAAGGATAAGAAAAACTGGCTTTGGAAACTATCTAATTTGGAAGCCTTGCTAAAACTATACCAGGTACTAGTTAGAGTATACCTGGTATACTGCAAATAGCTTTGGTCCCATTATTTAAGGATAAGAAAAACTGGCTTTGGAAACTATCTAAGGGTAGTGTAGATGCTAGGTTATTAAGTATATTCAACACTGAGGTAGATAGACACGTTTGTCTATCAGTAAGGGAATTAAAGTATATGGGGCAGGGAAGGAAAGTGGAGTTGAGGATCATCAGATCATCCATGAGCAGACTTGATGAGCTGAATAACCTACTTCTGCTCCTACATCTTATGGTTTAATAATAGATCTCGGCATATTCCCTGCGACTGAGGTCAGGGACTAAATCCATAATTCCTTGTTTGCTTTCCCTCTCATTCTTGAATAGTGGGATTACGTTTGCCACCTTTCAACCATGGAATCTAGGGAATTTCAGTCAATCTAAAACCATTCATTTATCATCTCTGATGCCACCTCTTCTAAAATCCTAGGATGCAGGCCATCAGCTGCAAAGAAAATGTTATTGGCTGGTACAATTACAACATTTAAAGGCATCTAGATGGGTACATAAAAACAGAGGTTTGGAAGTATATGGCTCCAAATGCTTGCAAATGGGACTAGATTAATTTAGGATATGTGAAGGGTCTGCTTCTATGCTGTACAATTCTATGACTGACTTTTAGCCTTATTGATTCCTACGATGCCTTTTACTAAATTTTCATTCTTACTAGATTGTGAGAACACTTGGGAATTAACAATGTTCTTTTTTGTTCTTTTACCATTAAAATTTCCCCATGATAATTTCTTATTTCTCTTCCTCAAAGGACCCACACTCACTTGTGGCTCTTTTCATTTTTATATGTAGAAGCTTTTCCAATCTATTTTAAAGGCTCTTATTCTCACTTTGCTTTTTTTATTCTTAATCATTTTCTTACTCAACCTTTGGATTCTAAATGTTACCAATCTCAAGGATTGCTACGTTTTTTGGAAAAGCTTCTACAAATAAAGTATTCTGCAGTATTCATTCATTTATTTTGTTGTAAATGATTTACAGAGATGCTATCTTTAGCTTCAGACTTTTTATATAGTTCGTGATATAACCTTGTCTCAAATGCCTATGTTACCTTTTTAAATTCACCTTTCTTCCTGATCTGCTCTACTACTTGTATGTGCTACTCTGCTTTACATCCTTAACTTCTTCTCTTGCTGCTTAAAAATCTATCCTTTCCTGTATACTCCTGAATCTTTTCAACTTAAAAACATGTTGCATAACGCTCATGGAAGGGGAAAGAAACTGTGTTTTGATTTGTTAAAGGATTGCTTGTTTTCTATTCAAGAAAATTCTGTGGTTAATATCATCAACTGCAATCCAAACTCTTCTGAGTTTGCTTTCAGATTTAACCATTTTCAAAGGAAAATTCTTTTATTGCTTTCAGTACTAAAATTTTAATTCCAGTCAATATAATTTTGTGCTTTTTATGTTGTCTACTAACGTGTTTCCTGTGATTATTGCTTACAGCAAATTGCACCTTCATTTATTTATCTCTGTTTATTCTTTCAGTTCAGTTTTCTGTCCGTCACCTCATCCCTTAGTGCTTTCTGGCGTATCCATTACCTTTTGCCTGCTTTTCTTGCCTTTTGTTTTCTTTTGTGTGTAATGTGGTGGTTGGTGTGGTGAGGAGGGAAGCTGCTGAAGCAAATAAGCTTTTATTTCCAGTGGTACTGAAAGCAATGTGAAATGGCAGAGTTCTAAATACTTTGCCCCATGGCCTGTTCACAAGCATAGCTGGCACCCTGGAATGCTCTGATTTCCCTCTGTCCTTAACTCCCGATGGTTTCTCAACCATTGCTTATGCCACAGCTCATTCCTGTCAGTCCCCCACATCTTAAGTTGCCACATTGTTTTAAAGCAAGAACTGATTTGAAGGTACATACCTCTGACCAGCTAGGATGGGAGAACAAATTACCTAAAGGACCCAAAAGTACACAAAAAAACAGAACCGCAGATGCTATAAGTCTGAAATAAAAACAAATTGCTGGAAAAGCTCAGCAGGTCTGACAGCTTCTGTGGAGAGAATGGGGTGGCACTGTGGCTCCGTGGTTAGCACTGCTGCCTCACAGCGCCAGGGTCCCAGGTTTGATTCCAGCCTCGGGGGACTGTACAGGGTCCCAGGTTTGATTCCAGCCTCGGGGGACTGTATGTGTGGAGTTTGCACATTTTCCCCGTGTCTACATGGGTTTCCACCGGGTGCTCCGGTTTCCTCCCACAGTCCAAAATTGTGCAGGTCAGGTGAATTGGCTGTGCATTAGTGGGAGGGAAATGGGTCTGGGTGAGTTACTCTTCGGAGGGTCGGTGTGGACTGGTTGGGCCGAAGGGCCTGTTTCCAGACTAATCTAATCTAATCTAAATCGGAGTTAATGTTTCTGGTCCAGTGACCCTTTCTCAGAACTGATTCTGAAAAACAAGGTGAAGGATGGATTCTGAAATCTCCTCCACAGTGGCACCCATTGATCAGAACCTGCAATTACACTGAGTTGAAATGGGAAAAGAAAAATGGCATTATTTACCTTGGGGAGACTGGATGCTAAAGTTTGACCAGAAATGATTTTTGCAGAAGTAAAATTGAAGGCATTAAGTAATTGTTCTATGTGATATTTTAGTACAATTTTAAAAATGATTTTAAATGTTGATTGAGTTTAGGAAGCAAACAACTTTGTATTCTAAACGCCCTGAATTGATTCTAAATGTTGCTAAGATTTGTCAAAGATCTATTTTGAGTATTCTTTTTCCCAGACTAATCCCTTTTTATGGGTTGTTTGAGACTAGCCAGCACATTTGCAGCTGCCAAATGAGGAAACTTTTTCATTCTGCGACCTTGGAAACGAAATATAAAACAAAATTTCAAATCTAAAATCATGTTGCACATATCCATTGTATTGATAAAATTTTAAAGTTAGGCTGACCTTGTTTGAAAGTGCACTGTAAACGGCAAAGAAACGTGCCTTTGCTTATTTAATGTCAGAATAGAGTGTTAATATTGCTGGTCATCTCCCTGCAGATCGCCATGGGTTAAAAGAACCAAAGAAAGTGGAAGAGTTGCAAACTCGAATCGTCAGCTGCCTGAAGGAACACGCGTTATTTAACAGTACCGGGGAAAACAAAGGGCAGCCATGGTCCAAGGTGCTAGGCATCATACCTCAGTTGCGTACTCTTTGCACGCAGGGGCTCCAACGCATCTTCTACCTAAAATTAGAGGACCTAGTGCCACCCCCAGCTATTATTGACAAGCTATTTCTGGATACACTGCCTTTCTGAGACGTCTTACCTCTATCTTCTTGGCAAGCTAGTGCACACTTCAGTGGATTGTGGTGAAAACAACAGCTGGTGAACTGGCTTCTGTCCCCTAGAAAGCAGCTCCAACTACCCACGTCCAAGGACTTCTCCTGGCGCTTTACTCTGCAGGATCCGATACATTTTTAAAAATAAAAACTGCTTGCTGCTTATGGGAATTGCTGACGTGCCACTTGGGAACGAGACCCGTCATGATAGAAATGATTATCTGACGTTTTTCAGTCTGTAACATGTCGTCCCAACGTTCTTGGGTGATAGGAAACTTTTTAAAAATGTCAACAACAAAATTGTTACAAAGGTAGTACGCTTTTTATTGTGATTGATGCCTTTAGTATAGCTCCTGATGTGTCATATGTACAGCAAATAGTGGTGCAAGAAGGCATCTCTGATGAAAAATTCTGATTTTAGAATGCAGCGATAAAAGGCTGGCTCTCACGTTCAAGTGCAATTTTTTTGAAAGTGCTACAACTTGGAAATTTTTTTGTTGGTTTTGATTTTTTTTAAACTCTAATTTATTGTAATACTAAAAGAATTTGAAATACAGAATTTGTTGGCACTAACTTTTACTGACAAAGTTACCTGAACTTGAATTATGATATTTGTACTGATACATATACATGTGACGTGGGGACACTTTGTGAACCGGAAGAGCACTTAAACATTGCTTAGAGAAAAATATACGGAGTATAAAAAACACACTTTTAATTTTTAACAATCTTTTATGCAGTGTTTTAAAGGATGATCACAGAGCTTGGGCGTAAGAATATTGAAGTACAAGGGCAAGATCTTCTGAGTCAGAATTGGTTAATCCACCAGACTGTTTTACAAATCAAGCAGGTCTTACTGAATACTGTAGTTGTAAGAATGTAGGTGCTAGAAGGGATGCAGTCAGCTGCATTATACATTCCGTGTTCGTAAAAGTTTTTGTATGATGTTTATACTGTTGATGCCATATACTAATACAAAAATACTTTTGTTGCATAATGTCTTTATTTGTATAAAGATTATATGCATGTTATTGTAATGGCTTTGCCTGTATTTATTGCGACAATTGCCAGTTGCTCAGAGTAACTCTGCAGGCTGAATTCAGGAACCCTAGCTGTTAAAGGGCAGTGCCTTGCTTTTGACAACAGAGTGTATTCACAAACCATCTCTATGCTCCTTCAGCATTCGACAGTGTTTTATCGTGTTAACCTGTGTGTTTTCAGATGTTCAGTACATTGTACATAGACAGAAATGTAAATTAAAATATTAAATTGAATAACGTTTTATCAGAACACACTTGGCTTTGGAAGATTTGTTTTGAAATTCTTGCACCCATTTACATTATTTTCAGTTCTATCAATGGTACATTGCACTTTTTCCATTTTGATTCAATTTATATTTTATTTCAATTTATGTTTTAAGGCAATGAACATAATCAAAATGTGATATTAAATGTATTACTTTATCTTCTTGGTCTCAAGTAATTGACAGAATGGGTTAAATACACAGTACTGGGCCTTGACTGGGACTGCTCAATGATGAGCCACAAAACGTTACATGAAAATAGCCCAAAATGAAAAGTAGGTTTTATGACAGTCAGCTTTTAGGCCTGGATAGGATGGCTGTTGGAAGGTGCCTTCTAGAGAGTCACAAGCATGAACTAGCGTTTCTGGTGTCACTCAGTAAACCATGGGATAGTCATGACTTTTATGGTAGTATTGTAATGCTAGGGTCTTTTAAAGTAACCTATTTTATAAGACAAAATATGAAATTACTTTTGATAAAATTTCATTTGAATCAGAATAATCAAGATTGCTGTTGAGCAATGAAAAATCCAAACATTGTCTATATTAGATCAGTTTTTTTTGTTTCACTATTTGCATGGTCTATATCTTCCTTTTTTTAAAAAGGATTACCGTCCAGTTAATCAGTTTTAATTTAAATGTAATTATAATGTCACAGAGCTAGTTATTTTTACTGATGTCAACTTGAACTATACTATGTAATTATGATTCTTACTTATGATTATTTGGTCAGTGTTTTCTCACATTTTTGTGTCATTAACTAACTTAAAACATTTCATTAAATTATCAATGAGAAATACAAGAAATCACTGTTTCTTGTGAAATATCATATTTAGAAAATGGGTTAACGTGGTCCTTAAACAGATTTGTTACAATTCCGGGCTCCCATTCAAGCAACCTCCAGTGCTAATGCCTCAGTAAAAAGAGAACCCTGATTCATTTGTGGAGAGACACAAACAATGCTGCACATATCCAAGAATTATTTCCTCTAAAAATTAAGTGCCAGATTAATCACTTTATATTCAGTACTTGAAGGTTATTGTTTTGTGTGCCTTGCCTTTAAGAGAGTTAATCACTGAGGATACCATGTGCTGTGTGCATACAATGTTGCGACTCTGCCTGACAGTCTGCTTTTGTGTCTGCAAGCTTCACACTCAGAAATAAGTTGGTTTGTTGTAATGTCCATTTTTTTTAACTTGTAATATTTTACTGTGCTAAATAAACTAATTCATGGAGTTTGTCACTACCTTATAAGCAATTGATTATTAGCTTATTGTTAACATGACAGCTATCACTTTGGCTTCAGGTTTTTTGTTCACTAAATTAAACAATAAATTTTTAATTTTAAAATAGCATATGGAATGCCAATGATATAAAAGCATATGGGATAATGATAAATGTTCATTTTTGATGGATAGTTTACTTACTTTAAAATAATCCCAATTTTTAAGGGCAAATTTTCCACAAATGTACTTCTTTGAATTTCTCCCAATAATTTTATGTTTTAATATAAGAACTGTATACCCTTTTCACATTAGAGTAAAATGGGATGGAAAACATAGAAGTTGTGTCTCCTGTTAGAAATACACTGTCTAACACTCAGACTCAATTTTCTGTGTAAGTTTAGAACCCACTCTTTAGTGTCTTAATCTCATTTACGGTTATTGTTTAATTATAGACATTTTGCAAGGCATAAAAGACCTTCAGTTAAACAGGAATACTGTTAGCTGCTTTTGAGTTTTGTGGATCCATTTCAAAAATACTGCTCTGTCTTACCTTTGTGTGTCAATAAATTTATTGTTCCTGGAGGGTTAGTGACAAAATATATTCAGTGTTTAAAATAAATTGATATATCAAATATAGATCTCATGTGACTTAAGTTTATCCAGTACGGTAGATCATGTTCTATTTAATCTGTGCTAAGATGGCATAACTTTGCAAGGACATTGAGCTTGGGAGCATTCTAGATGTGAGGGGATTTTATGCTGCATGGAATGGTCAAAATTGGCTATTCCTTTGGAATGTCTCTCCTATTCAAATAGCAACCATCTGTAGAATGGGGAGATTAAACCAACCTCTAATGTAATTGTCATCTTATAGCTGCTTAGTGTCAAGGGCATCTAGAAGAGCTGTGGTAATTTCTTTGTCATTACACTCTCCTTTTCTTTACTCCTTTATTGTTTCTGTTACTCTTTTTTTATTTGAATTCTCTCTCCATGCTATTTTTCTTCTTTACATGATACCGTTCCCTTTCTGCATTTCACACTGTCACTTTACATTTCTCCCAGAGCTCTGTTACCTTGGCAACCTCCTCTAACGCCATGTTTTTCTTTCAATCAGCTGCAAGTGCTGGCTTTTCTTTCAGCAATACCTCACAACAGAGTCACAGCTGGGGGAACCAAGTTGGGAGCTGCTGGAGAGGGAAAGGTAGCTGGAATCAGGACTAAGCAGAAAATGGTGGGAGGAAGTGAATTTTAGAGCAGACAACAGTTGGTGGCAGCACCAGAGAGCAGCAGAGGACTAAATCAGTAAGCCTGTTTTTTGGTCTGCTGCATACCCCAATGTGGATCCCAACTTGACATTAAGTCTGAGGATGCCTGACGTAGGTTTGTGCATGTTGTGCCAGACATGATTTAGTGTAGTGATGGCTTCTAACTGGGCTGGGTATACCTGGATTTTTTTGTCTGTTGAAAGGCCTGTGTTGAGGTGTTCGGATAATTTATAAGGAACATTTTTGCTTTTTGATTCATCAGTTGAACTTCCAAATATATACAGGTTAGCAGTAGGAGTAAGCTGTATGTTTTTGTGAATGTCTCATGTGTAATGTTAATAAAAGGTAGGTGAGGACTGTAAGTGATCTCAGAGATTTTGTTTCTGTAATAAAGCAGGGTTTTTTGTATATAATGTGGTTAGCAGAAAGTAAATTGAAAAAAAAATTGAATTACTGCTTTAAATAACAACAAAAGTAGATAAAGAGAAAAGCACACATTAGGACAGAGAAAACTGATTATTGAATCCCAACAGTGTGGAAACAGGCATTCAGCCCATCGAGTCCATACTGACCCCCTGCCCCCCCCTCCCCAAGAGCATAATGACCCAGATCTCCTCTGCCCCCTCCCCCCATCCCTGTACTCCTGCATTTCCCATGGTTAAATCCGCCTAGCCTGCACATCCCAGGATGCTACAAGGCAATTCAGCATGACCAATCCACCCAACCTACACATCTTTGGATTGTGGGAGGAAACTGGAGGACCCAGAAGAAACCCATACAGACAGGGGAAAATATGCAAAGTCCACATATACAGTCACCTAACAGTGGAATTGAACCTGGGTCCTTGGTGCTCTGAGGCAACAGTGCTAACCACTACCCTTGCCGCCCGTGATGTATATTCAAAGACAGGCTGATGAACATTAATTGACTAAAATTGTGTTGGTCACGTCACACAAACATTTATTAATTTTTAGATTGGAAAATTAAGAGTCATAGTCATAGAGGTCTACAGCACAGAAAAAGAACCTTCAGTCCATTTAAAAACAAGCACCTAACTATTCTAATCCCATTTTCCAGCACTTTTTTCACAGGTTTATGTGCCTTAGCATTATGTGCACAACTAAATGTTGAGTGTTTCTGCCTCTGCCACCCTTTCAGGTAGGGAGTGACTTTCTTCTCTTGCCCAAAGCATGTGGCCAGCTTTTCTTTGAAGTTGCCAAGCATCTAACAGAAATACAAGCAAATGTTGTAGCATGCAAATCATGTGTTACAGAATTAAAGCAATCAACCAAAGATGATACACCCACAACAATGATCCTTTAAAGCTGTTCAATAGCTAACAAGATACTTAATTACTATGAGTCAAATACTTCATTCGTGGAGTTGCAGGGCACATATTTGAAAGAAGCTGTATACAAGTAGTAAAAAGTCCAGATTTATTCTTGGCATTCCAAATGCCCATGGGTCCCCTATTTGGAACGTTCTCTTTCCTCCCAGGAATGGAATTAATTGCGTCATTGATGAAAAGGGGTGGACCAGAGATTTGGCTGCAGCAGAGCCTCTAAAGATGCCTGTCTGTGGTTAGATTTGCCCCTGCAAACTGTTCTTGAAAATACGAGTTGACATCAGTGCAGTGACAGGAAACCGGCCAAGCAACTGTGTATTTCCTGAGCCAATGAGACTAGGAAAGTAAACAAAGACAGAATGGAAAAGTAAGCTCCAAGGCAGCTGACAGCACACAGAAGATGCTAACATTGAGGAACCCACTCTGCCCAACATAGCCACCAAATTAGATATTGGAGCATTGATAGGAACGTTGAAGATAACAGCTCATTTTTACCTTGCGCACCTTCTCAAGTATCCACACATCTTCATCCTGCCCTTTGACATGATAAGGAAACTACTGATGCTGTAACCATGGGACTCATACCCAACCCACTGCTCCCCTCATACCAACCCTTTCCCTCTGAAGTCTTGCTTTCAGATACCTGAGATTTGTCACTTGTTTCTCCACAGCTGCCCAGGGAGGGAAGGGGGGTGCGGGGTGAAGAGGGAGAGAGCGCGAGCGAGTAGTACAGCATTGGCAAATAGACATGATATGGAGGTGCTAGTGTTGGACTGGGTTGGATAATCTCAAAAATCATACGACATCAGGTTATAGTACAACAGGTTTATTTGAAAACATTAGCTTTCAGGGCTTTGCTCCTTTTCCAGGTGTAATGAGAAAGGAGATATTAGACATAGAAGTTATGAGTGGCACGGTGGCTCAGTGGTTAGCACTGCTGCCTCACAGCACCAGGGTCCTAGGTTCAATTCCATCCTTGGGTGACTGTGCAAACTCCACACAGACAATCTTCCAGTGTCTGCGTGGGTTTCCTCCAGGTGCTCCGGTATCTTCCCACAGTCCAAAGATGTGTAGGCCAGGTGAATTGGCCATTCTAGGTGCATTAGTCAGAGGTGGGGTGGGTTGCTCTTCAGAGGGTCGGTTTGGACTTGTTGGGTCGAAGGGTCTGTTTCCACGCTGTAGGGAATCTAATCTTTAAAAAAAAAAGGTCATACAACTGATGTGAATGTATTGAACAAACTAAAATGGCTGACTCTCTACTGTTAAATCTTTAATCAGTTAGAGAGTAGATGAAGGTTTTGATTGATTAAAATGCAAATCCCAGAATTTCTTTCAAGTCACTGCCCCCGAGATAACTGAAGATTTTATCAGTGTACATAAAAGGTAACATCTCAGGTAAGACAATACATTTTAAGTGTGAGGCCTTGTTTAGAATCTGAATGTGTTCTAACCTGGAGTCTGACTGGTTTTACTTCCAAAGCAGGAATTTATAAAATGCCACACTGACTGACTGTGTCTACAAATTGGCCATTAATTCCATGTATTTTGTCAGCCTGCCAGATGCCATCTTGTCAATATAATGGAGCACACAAGGGTCTACCTTGAAGTTGGCAGAGGGCATCACACAGCATTTCCCTCTCCATAGCCTTTACTAAATCTCCCTGCTGTACTGTTGATCCAAAGGAGCTGCCCTGAAAACTTTGAATTCTTTCACTCTGTGCGTCACCAAATCCTTTGACCTCCCTGTGAGGATGTAGTAACATTCTATCGCAAATCCAGGAAATCACGACAATTCCTCCACAAACATTCCAAAGTACTTCCAAATTTGTCATAACAACAGAAGTTGCCAAAACTGCAATGAGGGTATCCAGTTCTTTAAGGTCTGTATTGCAGCTTAACACTTGCTGTTTGATTATGAAATTCATAGCCTGGACTGGACTCGTCTAAATTCGCATGAATTTAGGATAGCTCACATTCTTGGCTTTCAGGGTACAATGGAGTTGTTCCTATCTATATCTTTCTCTTTATGAAACACTGACTGGGCTGACTTCTCTTTCTTACCCCAGATGGAAAATCCAGGCCTCTGAGTCGTTTAATTGGGTACAGAAATGTCAAATTGTGAAGGTAGCTTGATTTGGAGGTGTCAGATGGAAATGTAAAGCTGCCTATTGAGACTATTGCAGATGTTCCCTGTTAAAACCTTGAAACACAGCAAGGCTAAATGATGGGGAACTGTAACACATTGGCGTACAATGCATTGTTGGGTCTGTGGATGATTTTTCCTCACTTTGCTCACACTTGTCGGATCACTAACTCTTTCTTGGTCAGAGCCATTTCTCTCTTGATTTTAGTAATCTCCCCCAATCAGCTATTTTCTCCGCTGTCTTCCCCTGGGAAACATGCTCTTGTTTGAAACAGAAACAGAACATTCTGGAGAAACTTAACAGTTCTGGCAGCATGTTTGGAGTGAAAAGCAAAGTTAACTTTTGAGCCCAGTGATCCTTGGTCAAAACTGAAAGCAGGAAACGGTGTTGGGGGTTTGAGGAGTGAGTTGAGTAAACAGATAGGATGTCCAGAGAGAGATAAAAAGGAGAAACAGACAGAAAGATTGTTGATGATAATCCAGGAAAGAGATAAATGCTGAATAGATGGGAACGGGAAGTGTGAATAGTTGAAATGGGTTGTTTGTGCTGGGAGCAGTTAATCCAGAATAGGACCTTAGGAGGAGGGTAATAGACGTGGGAGTAAGGCATTCATGCTCTAAAATTGTTAAATTCAATGTTGAGTACTGAGGGCTCTAAGATACTTAGTGGTAGATGTGGTATTGTTCCTTCAGTTTGCATTGAGCTTTGTGGAAGCACTGCAGCAGGCCTGAGGCAATAATGTGTTGTGTGGAACATAGTGGTACATTGAAGTGGCAGACAACTGGAATTTGAGGTCAGTTTTACAGATAAACCAGAGATATTCTGCAAAGTGTCGCAAATTCTGTATTTTGTAGAGGAGGCCACATTGTGAGCAGTGAACACAGTAGGCTAGATTGAATGGTCCCTGTGAAAGGGTGACAAGGGAGGGAAGAGGAATGTGTGTCTGGTGGTGGCATTCCACTGGAGGTGATGTAAATGGCGGCTAATTATCCTCAGGTTGTGGATGTTGGTGGTATGGTAGATGAGGACAAGGGGAATCCTATTGCTTTTGTTGGGGGGGGGGGGGGGGAAGAGACGTGGTGAGGGCTGAAGTGTGGAAGATGGGTTGGACATGGTTGAGAGCCCTGTCAACCACAGGCGGTGAATCCTTGGCTGAGGAAGAAGGTGGACATTTTGGAGGCCCCCTTGTAGAAGCTGGCATTGTTAGAACAGATGCAACGGAGACAGAGAAGCTAGGAGATGGAGTAGAGCCTTTACAGGAAACGGGGTGTGAGGATGTATAGTCCAGGTAACTTTGGGAGTTGTTTGGTTTGTAGTGGATATTGGTGACCAGCCTATCCCCAGAAATGGAAGTAAAGGTGTTGAGGAAGGGAAGAGAGGAGTCATAGATGGACCAAGTGAAGATGAGAACGGGGTAGAACTTGAAGTAAAGTTGATAAGTTTTTCCAATTCCAGATGAGAGTGAAGCAGCACAAATGATGTCATTGATATACGAGAGAAAGAGTTGTGGGAAAAGGCCTGAGTAGGACTGAAACACAGAATGTTCCACGTACCCCATAAAGAGGCAGGCATAACTGGGGCCCATGTGCGTACTCACAGTAAAATCTTTGATCTGAAGAAAATCTGAGTAGTTAAAGGAGATATTGTTTAATGTAAGAATGAGCTCAACCAGGCAGAGGAGGATGGTGGTAGATTGGGACAGCTCAGGCCTTTTTTCCAGGAAGCAGCAAAGAGCCCTGAGACTATTCCGATGGAAGATGGATGTGTAAAGGGATTACGTGTTGGTGGTGAAGAGGTTGTAGCTGATGTTAGCAATCTGGAAATTTTGGAACACAACACATCAGAAGAATTGCTGACGTAGGTGTGGAGGAACTAGAGAAGGGGAGAAATAATTGATTCAAGACATGAAGAAGTAAGTTCCTAAGGCAGAAATAATGGGTCTGCCCAGGCGGTTGTGGATTTTAGAAAGAAGGTCGAAGCAGGCTGTCTGCAATTAGGGGACTACGAGGTGGGAAGCTGTGCTGGCAGAGGACCCCAGATGAGATGAGCTTAGTGACAGTTGTGAAAACAATAGCTTGAGGTTGGATGATGGGGTCATGGTCCAGGGGTAGATGGGAAGAGGTGTCTGAGAGCTGGTACTCAGCCTCTGCAACATAGAGGTCAGTACACCAGACAACAAAGGCACTACCCTTGTCAGGAGGCTTGATTACAAAGTTAGAGCTGGATCTGAAAGCATAGAGTGCAGCCAGTTCAGAAGCAAAAGGTTTGAATAGGGGGGCGAGAGAAATTAAGACAAACAATGTCACGTTGATAGTTCTTAACGAACAAGTAAGAGACCAGAGGGAGGGGTCCAGGTGGAGGGAGAGTGTTGGAGGCGGATGGAGACATCAGTGGGATGGGGAGAAATGAGCACGGTGGCAAAGGTGATGTAAGAAGAGTTCAATGTCATTTCATGCTCAAACTTCATTGAGGTATGGGGCACAAAGGGATAAAATGGAGCCCTTTGCTAATTAAGATCACGCAGCATCAGCCAACAAAAAATCAGAGAGGATGGTAAATATCTGATCAAGGAAGGGATGGAGTCAGAGGAAAGGGGAGGCGAGGAAGATTCCAGAGAGGTGTGGGTAACCCGGAGTTGTTGCAACTTTGTGTTCTTTCATTCCTGAAAGCTCCTTGTTAAAACGTTGAATGAACTGAAGAATTAAGTGGAACTAGGGAACCAGGATAGCTCTGAGATGGCATGAAGTGGTGCTTATAGAGACAGAGGTTGAGAGTGTGCATGCGGTAATGCATGGTACTGAGCATGGATCTCAGGACGTGGTGAGAACAGCTGTCTGAGGAGTGATCTAGGTGGATTTGAAATATGATGGATGAAACTGTAGTTACAAACCATTTGGGGTACGTCTGCTGCTCTAACCTGGTCTTGCTGGGATTATGTGCCTGTCGGACCCAAAGAAACTTATTTGAAATGTGCCCTCCTCTCTTGTCACTGCACTGCCTAGTCCTTTAAACTTCTAAATTTAAAGTCCTGTAGCAGCATAATTTTTTTCTGCCATTCCCAGCACAAATGCTCAATACTGGCAGAAGGAATTCCTTCTCTGTCCAAGAATGCACATATTAGCTGACTCCAGAAAATCTACCAGCAGTAGAATTGAACATGTGGGATGAATGAATGTTACAGTGGAAAATGGAAAATCCCAGCCAAGATACCTATTCTGTTAGTCTCTATAAGCTGGCCATGTAATCGCATACTGTTAGATGATGTGTCACTGCGGCAGTAATGATTAACATCTTACAAGACACGCTGGAAGGACAGTTCACAATTAACTAAGATGTGAGTTAGTTATCGTTAATTTTGTTTAGATATTAATCATATTGCACTCACAGCAAGTCGTCTTTGATTAATAGAACACTTTTAAAATACAACTTATGATTTTATGATATAAGAAGTCAATCTTTAGCTAATGTTGATTGGCTTAGTGGAGGAAAATTGTACCCATAACTTACATGCAACTTTTGCAAGAAGGTATAATCAGTTTATTCCCCTCCTCCAGTATCCTGCATAAATGATTCAGTGTTTACTTTCCCAATGCCATGAGGTAACCATCTGCCCATTACTACTTACCATCTCTTCAATCCTCTGAAGAAGACAATTGTGTACTACATGCTAGTATGGCAAGAGGCAATGGCTTTGGTAATTGTGCTCCTTCTCACCATGCACCAGCGTGTGTCCCTCCTTCATAGATTAAGGATCTGCATGGAAACATATCTATGACACCACTTAGGAGGGTGAGGTAAACCAAAGAAGATAAATTCTGGACCTGTATAAAGTGATATCTGTAGCAATTGGGTGAGACTTTCCAGTGAGATCACAAGCAGAAGGTAAGATGGTAGGCATATGTCAATCTCTTGGATTTTTCAGTTACAACTTGGAAGTCATCCTGAGTGGGACGCCGCAGTGAAGATCCAGCTGGTTTTGGATGGATGGTATAAAATCCCCAATGTCTTTGGTTCACACAATGTGGGTGGAAGTAGCAATTACAAAGGTAAACAGTGGAATCTCCATTGGGGACAACATGCTGTAGACTACCCAAAGGCTGCAATTAAATTTTCTTGGTGGCCCTGGAGACTATAGTTAAGTTTGTGAAAGACGCCCTTGAGAATCCAGCAATGTCTAACAAAAAAATTAAATAGCTACAGAAGTGACAAAACAAGGTTTCATGTTTACAGCTTCAGCATTTAAATCCCCTCTGCTGCGACCCACTGCGGCAAACACAACAGCCTGCTATATGCAGGGTGTTATAAGATTGACAGCAGGATTGTAGGATCGTAAGGCAGAAATGACAGGTTTACAAATAGGTGTCACAATCCTACCATGAGTTTGTGCCCACTGCTTTTTGTGGCCACCCAACCCTGACCTTTGTCAGCAGCTGTGAATGTTCAGAGGGTGCAAAATTCATTTCCCTAATGATATTTGAACCTTAGATAGGAATGGGGAGCAGTTAACTGTGTTGTTAATGCTAATTGCAAAAGGTATGGGTAACATTCAAAATTCATCTTTCCATCTCATTTCATGATTGTGGTCTGGCCACAAGCATTTCCCAGTTCGTCCTGCGTAGACATCTGCTCATGCCAGTGAGTTAACTTACAATCTTCAGAAAGTTAAAAATCACATAACACCAGGTTATAGTCCAACAGGTTTAATTGGAAGCACACTAGCCTTCGGAGGGACGCTCCTTCATCAGGTGATCACCTGATGAAGGAGTGTCACTCCGAAAGCTAGTGAGCTTCCAATTAAACCTGTTGGACTATAACCTGGTGTTGTGTGATTTTTAACTTTGTACACCCCAGTCCAACACCGGCATCTCCGAATCAATCTTCAGAAAGAATGCTCTCCTTTTAAAGGTAGGGTCCCCATAAATCGAGAAATTGCAGGGATGCATTGCAGGCTGCTGAGCAATTACTTTCTTACAATTCTGGAAAAAGCAATGACCCAGCAAGGAAGTAGAGGACTCCCATATGATGCAGCCCTGGAATAATTGTCAAAATCCAGACCAGAAAAGACACTGTATTTCCAGCAAGGGTCTGGAAAAACATCCAGACCTAACCCTGTAAAAAGAGTGGGAGGAAGTGGCAAGGCTTAAGAATGCCTATGGCAAAGCACCACAAACTTGGCAGCAGTCCTGCTATATGTTTAATAACTCTGGTGGATGCAGCAAGTGAATTCATTTTAACAGCCAGCCCTCACAGTGCTCAATGCACCACATCCTCATCATCCACCTTGTAAATTTGAGTCACATTTGAGACTTTTAGTGCCAACTAGTCACTGACAGCTCCAGATATGAGGCTTCTGATTTAAGCAGCAAAAAGTTCATCAAGTAGAAGCACAAGTGAGTCAACAAAATGATACTTAGCAAGGCATTTATCTTAATCTGTTGTCACGAGTACAAGCTGGTTGATTTGGGTGCTGCTTCTTGCTTTGTGTTCATTGCTGCTGTGTTGTAGTGCTGAGGAGACCATGGTCTATCCCCTCTTCATTATATGTTGAGATTAACAAGATTCTTCCTCTTATACACTTTTTAAGCCCAATCTTGTGTCTCAGTATTAGGTGACTAATTGCTTTTAAGTCAGGTGGAACCTCACCTTAGCTGACCTGATTAGTTTATTATTGTTTCATATTGTTCTTTACTGTATTCATTATTGAATTGCAAGCTTACATGTCCCTCATGCATGGCGTTTTTGGCGATTAAGCAAAGGCTCTTTAGCCAAAATAATTAAGGTAAGTTTATTTTGCTACTGTCTTATTATAGAGTTGGGCAGTTGAAAATGTTTATCCAAGCTTCCAATTAGTTTTTACAGCAACTTGAAAATTCTTTGCACCGTCCTCCACACATCAAAATGTTACATTGACAAAATGATTTAAAAATTAGGCTTTGCAGCTCAGCGTTTTCTGAATTCATGCTTCTATAAAAAAACACAAGCCAGCAGTGTACTCCAGCAGTAAGGACTCACCCTATCATCCTTAACTATGCCTCATCCTCCCATGCTTACCAATGTTACTAACATTATGTGTCAATTGTCTCCACATATCTCCAGCTGCTCAGTAGTGACAGGCTCATCTTCCAAAAATACTGACCCAGTTGGTGACATTCTTCCCTCCCTCTTACGAGAAATTTATCAAATAAATATTGGAAAGGTAAATAATGGATGCAGTACAAGCAAGGATCCAGACTCTCAGTGCCCGAGCGCAGATGGTTCTTAGGATTATTGTCACCACAAGTAGTTGCACTTAGCACTGCCAAGGTCATCCAGTATAAAGAAAAGTTGTTGTCTTATGTACTTCCCCCACTCATTCCTTCCCCTTATCCAAAAAGATGGCATAAAATGGAAATGGTAAAAGGAGAGACTGTGTATCTCTCTGTACCCCTGCTCCCCCCCTTTCTCTCCTTAAAGCATTAGTACCTTAAGATCTTCAGGAACTTCAGCTGAAGCCCCGTTGTTTCAAATAGAAAGATGAGAGGACGGATAGACCTCTGAGGAAGATGCACCATCACTTGATCTAACACTCGCTGATGCCAATTCAGATACTGGCACAGTATAAAAATAATAGGCTGATATCTAGCTGGGTCTACAATTGGAGAGAGTACATGAACATGCATGGTTGTAGTCCGAGGGTAAGTCAGTTTGTGTGCATGTTCCATGGAAAGCAGTGTTAAAAATACATGATTTGGAGGTGCTGATGTTGGACCAGGGTATACAAAGTTAAAAATCACAAAACACCAGGTTAAAGTCCAACAGGTTTATTTGGAAGCACTAGCTTTAGGAGCGCTGCTTCTTCATCAGATGGTTGTGGAGTATAAGATTGTAAGACACAGAATTTATAGCAAAAGTTTATAGTATGATGTAACTGAAATTATATATTAAAAAAGACCTGGATTGTTTGTTAAGTCTCTCAACATTTAGAATGAGCATGTAGGTTTTAGTTGTTTCATACGTAAATTCCAGAACTCTCTTAAAGTCACATTCTCAAGTGAACTTTAACAAAAAGTGCCATGTTGACCCAGATAATGCACTGAAGATGTGAGGTGCCCAGTGTGAGGCTGTCTGTGCCCTAATGATCAGACTGATTCTATTTCTAAAAAAGGGATTTACAGAATCTTACATGGATTCATGCCGTTTTTGACCGAAATAAAATGTAATTCTGCAAGGACAAATTCACCCCACAAACTGTGTGTGTGTGTGTGTTTAGTACAGTGGGATGACCTGTAGTGTGACATGAACCCAAGGTCCCAGTTGAGGCCACCCCCATGGGTACCAAACTTGGTTATCAGCCTCTGCTCGGCAACTTTGCGTTGTTGCCTGTCCCAAAGTCTGCCTTGGAGGATGGTCACCTGAAGGTGCAAGGTCGAATGTTCCGGACTGAAGTGTTCTCTGACTGGGAGGGAACACTCCTGTTTGTTGATTGTTGTGCGGTGTCCATTCATCTGTTCCTGTAGCCTCTGCTCGGTTTCACCAATGTACATGCCTCAGGGCATCCTTGCCTGCAGCGAATAAGTTAGACAATGTTGACCGAGTCACATGAGTACCTGTTTCTACAGAAATGCAGGAAAAGAGGAAAGATTCCAAAAGGAAGAGGGATCACAAACCCATTCAAATTGACCTTCAACACAGACTACGCGGACAGACTTTGCCAACACACCTCTCGCAAACCCTTCAATCATCTCGTGCACCAACTCTACAGCAGGCGCCACAACCTTGAAATGAAGGCACCTCCCACCATGACCAATGTATATACTCCCACACTCACACATGCACCCTCTCACAGACTTATACCCCTTTACACTCACACACATACACACACTCTCTCACCGACACTCATACCCCCGTACATACACACACACGTTTGTGGGGTGTTTGTCCTTGCAGAATTACATTTTATTTTGCTCAAAAACTGCATGAATCCATGTAGGATTCTGTAAATCCCTTTTTTAGATTAGAATCAGTCTGATCATTGGGGAACAGACAGCCTCACACAGGGCACCTCACACCTTCAATGCATCCTCTGGACCAACATGGCACCTATTATTTAAGTTCACTTGAGAATGTAACTTTAAGAGAGTTCTAGAATTTACTTATGAAACAACTAAAACCAGCATGTCCATTCTAAAAGATGAGAGACTTAACAAACAATTTAGATCTTTGTCAGTGTATAATTTCAGTTACATCACACTCTAAACTTTTGCTATAAGTTTTGTGTCATACGATCTTATACTCCACAATCACCTGGTGAAGAAGGCAGCGCTCTGAAAGCTAGTGCTTTCAAATAAACCTGTTGGACTATAACCTGGTGTTGTGTGATTTTTATCTTAACAATGCACCTCCAAAATCTTCCAAAGTGTTTGAAATAAGTTATGATAGGGGCAACTAATGGGGGAAAGGTCACCCCTATTTGTGGAACTGACAATTGCTGAGGAGCTGCTGTACAGGTACAGCAGGTACCTGGTACAGGTACAGAAGCCTGAACACAACAGTTTCAACACCACTGCTGTTAGAATACTGAATGGACTCACAAACTCTTAACATTCATCTGTACTTGTGTTTTTGTTTTTGCCGCTGTTTACCTAATATTTACTTATCTATGCTACTTAACTTTGTGATCTGCCTGTATTGGTTGCAAGACAAAGTTTTTCACTGTGCCTCGATACACAATACAATTAATTCAACTCAATTTAATTCAATTCAATTCAATTCAATCACAGACTGCATCTCTCCCATGTTTGCGGCTGATAGGTTCACAAGTGAGCTATGGAAGAGAAGCAGACTGTGATTGGAGTAGCAATCTTTGAGGAGAAAGTGAGGTCTGCAGATGCTGGAGATCAGAGCTGAAAATGTGTTGCTGGAAAAGCGCAGCAGGCCAGGCAGCATCCAGGGAACAGGAGAATCGACGTTTCGGGCATAAGCCCTTCTTCAGGGCTTATGATTGGAGTAGCAGCAAGAAGGCGATTGGTGATGGTGAGGGCCTGGAGAAGAAAATGGAAGCAGAAGTTGAAGAATTAGTGTAGGTTGCTGTGCCATCACAAGGGTAAGAGAGTTGTGAGGTATCAGTGCTGTTGCTGCGACTGGAGAACTGTTGGTGTCACAGAGCTACAACAGTCAGAAGCTCATATTCCAAGTGTTAGTTGAACTAATCCTAATCCCGATTATCATTCATGTAGTTTCTGTTCTTCTCTGGCCTACTATCAACAATCACTTTGTCAATTAAGCATTTTCATACTCTTTGATGTGTATGAATAGTATTGTTATCAGGAGATATTTTAACTGACTTTTAACCATTTCTGTGCTTCATAGTTTCCATCCACCCACCCAGTCAACTGCTATCTCTATCAATACAGCATCCAACTGAGAGATTTTACAGTAGCAATGCATATCATTGATCTTGTCATTTTTAGATCCCAACATAGTCTACTCCTCCTCCATACGTATATTTTTAAAACAGTTAAATATAGTGCAAGTTTTTAATTTCCTGTTTTATGCATTTCAGAAAGAAAAGGAGGTGAAAAAGCTGTACATGAATGGCTGCTCTGTCTATTCAGTGTAATAAATTAAATACAAATATTAGGTTGCTGTCTTGATATACATATTTCACTATCAGCCACAATGGTGCAATTTATATAAATGTGCATTTGTTTAATGTTTCTTTAAATCTATACCTTTCAGCTGCTGAGCTTTTATTGTAAAGGTTGTCAGTCCAAAATTTATAGATTACCAGTGATATTCATACTACTAAAAGCATTATTATGCTACACTTGAAAACAAAAATGCAAGGGGCGGCACGGTTGATCAGTGGGTATCACTGCTGTCTCACAGCACCAGGGTCCCAGGTTTGACTCCAGCCTTGGGGCGACTGTCTGTACGAAGTTTGCACATTCTCCCCGTGTCTGCGTGGGTTTCCTCCAGGTGCTCTGGTTTCCTCCCACAGTTCAAAGACGTGCATGTCAGGTGAATTGGCCTGCTAAATTACCCATAGTGTTAGGTGGATTAGTCAGAGGCAAATGGGTCTGGGTGAGTTATTCTTCGGAGGGTTGGTGTGGACTTGTTGGGCCAAAGGGCCTGTTTCCACACTTTAGGAAATCTAATCTAATCTAATCTTAGGATCAAAGATATGCATGCGACTAGCCGTTTGGCTGGACCCAGAATTTAAATACAAAGTACAGTACAATTTATCTATTGGCCACCTATATCATTCAATCATCTCATAGTTCACTAGCTTCTTTCTAAGGACATTGACGTTCATGCCAAGAGGTTATCATCCTTTAAGTCATGTATTTACAACTGATCTTTGAATGCATCTTTATCATTCAGGCTTTCATTCTGTTTCCCATTATGAAGTGAAATAATAAATTCACTTAAAGTACTTTTTGAAAGATGATGGCAATTCTCAATAACTGAAATTCCTTGTACTGTATGTAAGGGAAATTTTAAATGAATCAAAATTATATACTTAACAAGGACTTTTATATAGTACCTATTATAATCACCAGACATCTCTAAACATTTTACAGTCAATGAAGGATGTTTGAAATGTAGTTACTGTTGTAATGTAGGAAAAGCAATACAGGCAATTTGCACAGAGCCATCACCCTCAACAGCAATGAGATAGTCACCAAATAATAACAATTACCACAAAAATCAAGAATTTAGAACAGTGTTGGCTTCTGCTGAGTCCACTTTTTTTTTCAATGCCACATTCCAGCTGAAATAGTTCTGGTTGTTCTTGCACTCTGCCTACTTTGTGCAGGCAACTGTGAAAGAAATGGGATTGTGGGAGCATTCATTGAAAACCCTGACTGAGTTTTCTCCACTACTAAGAACTAACCCTTGCTTATCATTTCACTGAACGTACTACTTGTTGTTGGTTTGGACACAACAAAAGTGTTTCACACACTCTCATTATCAGATTCCCTGAGATTTAGGACAAGGCTATGAATTGGGGTGAGCTGTTGGTCAAAAATCCTATTCACTGCACCACCTGCGAGATCCCCTGTAAGCCATTCGCCAATCTTACTTGGAAATATATCGTTGTTCACTGTCACTGGGTCAAAACCATGAAATTTTCTTACTAAGGTCATTGAAGGTCTACCTGGAGCACATGGACTGCTGTGGTTGAAGGCGGCAGCTCACCACCACCTCCTCAAGGGTAACAGAGACGGCAATAAATGTTGGCCAGCCAGTGACATTCACGTCCCACTGGAGAATGATTAAGATCTGGACGTTTGAACAGATCAATAAGAATTTGAGGCACCAGATCTAACTCCTGTTTGTAAAATTGATGAACTAAGAACTGAATATGTAGCTAAAGGAAGAGAATACATTCATTTAATGAAGCATTGATACATGGACCATATGTTGTTTTGTAAACTAATTATAAGTATCCACAATCCTGCATATATTATTCCTGAAGGATTCAACAATGGTCTGATATTTCCTAAAATAATAATGTAGGTTATGCAGTTGTTTCAATTGCTTGCTGTAACTTCAGAAAAAGTCCTGCAAAAAGAAAATGCAGCTATTAGCTTTGTTTCTCAGGTTCTACTACTCTCTACTGAAGGTACAGTAAGAGATTAGTTAACCTGCCCAATATAAAAATTGTACCCTATTGTAACTTTCACACAATGATGATAAAAACATCCTTTTATTTTACACTGCTAATGTCATTGAGCCTTCAGTTTATTTCTTCTCTCTCCCCTTTCCCAAGCTTAGCACCAGAACTTCATAAAGTCACAGAGATTTTACAGCACAGCAAAAGGCCCTTTGGCCCATTGTATCTGCACCAGTCATCAAGCATCTATCTATCGTAATCTAATTTTTCAGCACTTGGCCAGTAATCGTGTATGCTATGGCTTATCTGGATGTTTTTAAGCAGAGCCTTACTGTGATGGATCATCATTTCCCCTATATATAGCCCATACCAAAAGGAGTAGGCAGTGTTATTAGGCTAAAAGATATGGGAGCAGAAATAGGCCATTCAGTCCATCGTATCTGGTACCGCATTCAGTCAGATTGTGGCTGATTTATTCCATTGGAATGGATTATGAAAATCAGAAATGGCAAATTTGGATAATTTCTAGGAGGCAAAGTTTTATCATGGGACTTCATGAGCTCAAAAGTCAAAGGATCAATAAAGACTGGGGATTGTATGCTGATCACTCAAGTCAGCAGATTTTGTGGAAAATACAAGCTAAAGCTTTCAAAAGAGAGACAAAACATAAGGTTTATTACTGTAATTGCTGGACAAGCAAGCTTGAGAAAACCCTCTATCCGTGTGGTCATTGCCTAATAACAGTCTCTGCACCGGTATTTGTGTGGATTCTTTAGTATAAACCCAAATGCGGCAGTTGTTAGAGAGATTTCATAGAATCTCTACAGTGTGGAAGTGAGTCCACACTGAGTCTCCCACGCCCACCCCACTACCTTATCCCTGTAACCTCACATATCCCTAGACACTATGGGAAATTTAGCATGGCCAATTCACAAACCTGCACATCCTTGGACTGTGGAAGGAAACCTAGACAGACACAGGGAGAATGTGCAAACTCCACAAGACAGTCACCCGAGGGTGGAGTCGAACCTGGGTCCTGTGAAGCAGCAGTGCTAGCCACTGTGCCACCACAACTGTAAGGAAAGAAACTCTCACTCTCAATGAAGTATTTGTGAAACAAATATCAGGGTTCCTAACTGTTTCCAGCTGAAATCTTGGCTGAAGATCTTCCATTCAACTGACAACAATCAGATTGTCAACAGGTATCAAAGGAACTGTAGGAAGTCAACTTATTTCTGTGTTCCTTGACAGACAGGGAAATTATTCCTTTAATGTTTCTCTTTCCCATCCATGATAACCCTGAAGAGCTGTGAAGTCTTGTCCTGTGTATGAATACATGTGTCTTTGGGATAAAGGAAGATATCATTTAAAACTGTGTAGGAGCTTATTTGATAAACTATTTTACTGCTTATTGTAAAGATAGATTTTACCTTCAATAAATGTTTTTTTGAGCTTATTGAAGAACCTGATGAAAGTCTCTTTTGTTCTAGATTACAGTGTTGAAAGAAACATATTGACCATTTTAGTGATTAAATAAGACATTCCCCCTTTGGTATGGATTTTGGAGTGTTGGGATTTGATTACCAATGCACACCTCCTGCCTGAGCTGTATCAAGATAAAGGATTTTTTACAATGCAAATTTGCATAAATTTGGTCTCTTTCATGTAGAGAGGCATCAGGATAATGCAGTGTACACCATAGTTTAGCAGTATCAGTGCTATCACCAGGGCTCCAGATATCTGGCCTGGTCTGAGACTCGAGATATCAAAGGAACAGTAAGAAGTCAACTTATTTCTATCTTCTGCATTCAAATCCTTGATAGACAGTGAAATTATTCCTTTAATGCTTGTTTTTCCCATCCATAATAACTCTGAAGAGCTGTGGCAACAATCATCCTCTTAGCTTCTTAAAATGGGAGTCTATTGAGGCAGCCAAAATAGTCAACAGTGGTCAACACACAGCAGTGCTATTCTAGTTCCACGTGTTGTTTGACAGGACCTAAGCAGCTACCATCGTGGCCATTATGTCCATAATTGCTACTTCAGTGAGATGACTTTTGTTAAACTCTGATACTTCACAAGAGTCAGATGTGGGGGTTATCAGTGAAACTTTGTCACTGTTCAGCTGGAAGCAAGCCTGTGAATTTTCAGTAGACTATGTGTTTTAGGACAATCCTGTTTGTATTGTTTTATTGTATGTGTCTGGTGAGCAGGAGCTATTATTTAAAATAATCAGAGACAAGAAAACGTTGCTAATGAAAATGATGCTCCATCTTGAGTTTGAGAAGTAATATGTGCGTGTGGAAATAAGCCTCCTCCAGATGCCAGCTGGGAAACAATCCGTACTGTGTATCCTTGCTGCAATGTTTGCACTTGAGCTTCACAATCTATTTTTCTACATTTGAATTATTGAACAATCCTGATATTTGTTATCTGGATGTCCATCACTGTCACTGTATTGCATCATTTATTTGGGCAGCCTGATGCTACACAGAGCTCATTCAGTGACAAATCATATTAGTATCAAGGTATTGAGGTTTTGTCTAAAACATAAGTGACAGCTCATTCAAGTAACCTGTCTGCTAGTCCTCTCAGCCAGGGAGCAATGTGTGGCAGTGTAAAAGAAAAGAAAGGTCAACATTTCCTTCTTTTGAACAAATTGTATATCCATCAAGTGATAAGGATGGTGTAGTAATTGTAACGAGGTTAGTTAGGTGTACCTCATAGAATATTCATTCATTTTGTAGAAATAAACACCTTTCTAAAATATTCTGGAAAAATTAAATTAAATTAAATTAATTTTATTTTATACAAAAAGTCCCAAAATCTGCAAGATTAACATTCACAAGATTTTGAAACAGATAACAAACAAACGTCTTGCTCCCAATAATTGTTGGTTTCCAAAGTTTGAAACATTGTGGGTGAAACAACTCCATAGAGGCCAGTATCCTATCATCAAGTCCCCCTTTATTTATATGTGGAGAGTCCTTGACACTGATCCAGCTCACTCAGAGCCAGTCCTCAGAATGAACAGAACCTCTGACACTCCTGTTTATATCTGTCAGCCAGGGCTCCCTGACTGCACCAGATTAATAGCCCCAATCAGGGAACTCATATTCTATGACGTCCACCTGGCTGACCTTGTTACAATCACTACATCTTCCTTATCACTTGATGTATTTGCATATTGACATTTTGTGATTTATAACCAAGACACGCAGATCTTTCTGTACGATAGAGGTTTACCATCTCCCTCCATGAAGAGAATATGCTGCTTTTCTATTCTTCCTGCCAAAGTGTATACGTTCACATTTTTCCAAATTATGCTCCAACTGCCAATTTTTTGCCCAACCACATAACCTGCTTTCATGACTCAGCAGACTTGACCTCCCCTTCATGATTTACACTATCTTTGTGCCTTTAATCACTCTATCAACCATACATTCAGTTCCTTCATCAAAGCCATTCATTGTAAACAACTGAGGCTACAGCACTTATCCCTGTGGCACTCCACTCCATGCATAAAGAACCCATTCATGCCCCCACTTTTATCCTGTTAGCTAACCAATCCTCACTCCATGTTAATATATTATCGCTGACAAGATGAGCTATTATTTTGTTTTTGAAGTAGTGCCTTCAAATGTCCTCTGGAAATCTAAGAACCATATCCACAAGTTCCTTTTTAATCCACGTTGCTAATTGGTACTTCCTCAAAAGAAATGTATTATTGGTGAAATACAATTTCCTTTTTACAAAATCATGTGGAATCTACCTGATGGCATTAAAATTCCAGTGTCCCCCTATAACTGCTTTGGTTTCTGAAGCAGAGTATTTTCAAATGCAAAAAACTCTGGACAATATCCAGGCTTGGGCTGATAAGTGGCACGTAAGATTCATGCAAAACAAATGTCCAACAATGATCATCTCCAATAAGAGACAATGAAATAATTGCCCTTGACATTTAGTGATGTCACCATCACTGAATACCCCACTAACAACATGCTGGGGTTACCATTGACCAGAAACTCAACTGGCCTCACCATTTAACCACCAGTGGATACAAGAGCAAGTCAGAGGCTAGGAATACTGCAACAAATAACTCACTTCCTGACTCCCCAGTGTCTGTCCACAAGCTACAAAGTACAAGTCAGGATTGTGATGGAATACTTCCCATTTGCTTGAATGGTGCAGCTCCAGCAACACTCAAGAAACGACACCATCCAGGACAAAGCATCCCCGCTTGACTGGCATCACATCCACAAACATCAACTCCCTCCACCACTGACGCTCAATACCAGCACAGTGCACTATCTACATGACACTACATTCTACATGCTGTAAGTTGGCCCCCAGTGCCTTTGAGAAGGAATTCCAGGATTTTGAACTGGTGACTGTGAAAGAATGGTGATTATATTTCCAAGTCGAGATGGTGAGTGGCTTTGAGGGAAACCTTAAATTAAGGATCTTTGGTAAATTTCTCTAGCAACTTTGATGCCAAGAGCTGTCATTCTTACCTCACCTCTGGAATTTAGCTTTTATTAATGTTTAAACCAAGACTGTAATGAGGTCAGGGGCTGAGTGGCCCTGGCTGAACACAAACTGGCCGTCCCTGAGCAGGTTACTGCTAAGCAGGTGCTGCTTGATCACACTGTTTGTGTCACTTTCTATCACTTTACTGATGATTGAGTGTACACTATTGGGACCAGGTTGAATTTTTCCTACTTTTTGGGTACAGGATATACCTGGGCAATTTCCCACATTTTCAGGTAGATTTCAGTGTTGTAATCATACTGAAAGATCTTGGCTAAGGGAGCAGCAAATTCTGGAGCATAAATCCTCAGCACTATTGCTGGAATGTTGTCAGGGCCCATAGTCTTTATAGTACCTAGTGCCATCGATCATTTCTTGATGTAATATGGAGTGAATTGAATTTGCTGAAGACTGGTGTCTGTGATGCTGGGGTTCACTGAAGGAGGCCAAGAGGGATCATTCATTTGGCACTTCTGACTGAAGATTCCTGCAAATGCTTCAGCTTTATCTTTGCACTGATGGGTTGGGCTCTTCCATCATTGCGGATGGGAATGTTTGTGAAACTGCATCCTTCAGTAAGTTGTTTAATTGTTCACTATTGTAGAGATTACAATGAGGTCAGGTAGGTGGACATCATAGAATATGAGTTCTCTAATTAGGGCTGTTAGTCTGATCAAATCAAGGAGTCCTGGCTGACAGATAAGAACAGGAGTGTCAGACATCCTGTTCACTCTGAGAGCTGGTTCTGAGTGTCAAAGACTCTCCACATGTAAATAAAGAGTGACTTAATGATAGGATACCAGCCTCTGTGGTGTTACTTCAGTGGTGACAAGCAAAAAGCATGCTCCTGAAGAAATTCACTTGCAACATTTGTCTTTGAGGTGGGGTAAGCATTTCTGGTATCATGCCATTATTTAGGAAGCTTGACTCATTCAATCGTGCTGTTGAAGATTTGGTCCAGTATGTAGAAAGAATGCATTTTTTTTCGGGCAAATGATATTGGGGCAGATGAAAGGCAATGAGTAATTTTCCTGACAGCTTGTGGACCCACAGCTTTTTTGGTTATTAGAAACCTAACTTTCCCTGAGGCACCAGATACAAAAACCTTTCAAGAGTCGATGGATTTACTTAAAGAACATTACGACTGCAAGCCTCCTCTAATTCTGAGATATTTCAGTTTCACTTGGCAATTCAAGAACCAGAGGAATCTTTCTCAGAATTTTTGACTAGATTAAGACAACAGGCAGAGGCATATGATTTTGGTTTAATCGTTAATGATATGCTGAGAAACCAGTTAGTATGTGGGATTAATGATATAAGCATACAAAAGTGCCGATTGGCTGAAATCCAGCTGGACTTCAAACAGAGACTACAATTGGCTTTATCATTGGAAAATTAGGCAATTGAAGCATAATAGTTGCAGGATATTCCAATGGAAGTGGACACCATTGTCAGTCCAATTGAGCTTGGGGAACAGTACTTGCGTGAAAGCAATTGCATAGCCTCACTCAGGACATGTCCTGAACAGAGGGACTCTAGGTCAGCCCACAGCAAAACCCCAAAACAAAGTCAAGCCTCAGCTAAATGGTTAATTTTTTTTGGCAATCTGGGCAGTGGAGCCATTGTAATTGTTGCTAGTATGCAGCCTTAAGACAGCAAAAGAGTCCCACTAGACATAAATAGAATAAGAGAACTCCTGGCCGGTATGCAGAAGAAAGCACAACCTGGAAAGTGCACCTACATCTGATTTGGAACAGTTATATTGCTTAGCAACATTCAAGTCAGAATAAACGTCCTGTTAAATGGTCACCCGGTTCTAATGGAGGGTGATACTACTGGCGTGGCTGTTTCAATGATCACAAAACCAGTCTTTAATAATTTCACTCTGGACTTTAACCCTTAAGTTGCACAAGACCTCAGCTGTATTATCTTTAAAGAGAAAGGGTATTACTTGATTCCAGCCTGTTATGGGAAGCAGCTTGTTCACTTACCACTGATTGTAGTAAAGAGCTCAGGCCTAAGTTTGATTGGGTGAAATTGGTTAGAAAGATTTGCCTAGTTTGGCTCAACATTTTTTGATTAGAAAATGGCTGCCTTGGTGAAGTCCTAATTAAATACTTGGAGGTTTTTTTTAGTAAAGTCTAGGGACTATCAAAGGAGTCAAGGTCACCCGGCACGTTGATCAGGAAGAAATTCCATGATTCTGTAAGGCCTCCCTGTTCTTTTTATGTTATGGACAAAAGTAGAGGTAGAAATCAGAAGGCTGGAAAGCGAAGGAATCATCAAACCAGTCCAGTTTGTGGAGTGAATCGAGTTGTGCTAATTGTGAAACCTGATGTGTCAGTTTGCTTTTGTGTGTATTTTAAACAAGCCGCTTTTTGCAGTTGAATGAATACCCAGTCCCTCGCAGAGGATTTATATGCAAAGCTGGCTAGGGGCGCTGTCCTTCATGCAGTTGCAGATGAGCCATACGTACTTGCAATTGCAGTTAGATGAGGCTTCCCAGAAATATGCTGCAATCAATATGCAGAAAGGTTTGTATGAATATATGAGACTGCCATTTGGGGTATTGTTAGCCTGTGCAATTTTTCAGCTGATAATGGAGAACATTTTACAAGGTCTACCCCAGGTCGTCATTGATCTAGATTAATAAAAGATTAATAAGCATGTAGAGAACTTAGACATAATCCATAGACATTTCTCCCAGATGGGTGCATGCCTTAGAAGGAAAAATTGTGTTCCAAGCACCCAAGTGACCTCCTTGGGTTACAGGATTGACATGACTGGGTTACACCCATTTAAAGATAAGTGATGCGATCAAAGATGCCCCAGCTCCCATGTCTGTACCAGAGCTTAGATCCTTCCTTGGGCTGGTGAATTATTACAGAAAATTCATACATTACTTGGTTTCCATCCTGGCACCTTTACATCAACTCTTAAAGGGTTGGTCTTGGAAATACAGCCAAGCTGTAGCCTTCAGGGAATTGACAAAACAGCTATCATCCTCTGAGAAGTTGGCACACTAGATCTCAAGTGAGATCTGGGACTGATATTTGATGACTCTCCAAAAGGCGTTGGGATAGAATTAGCTCATAGGTGGTCCAATGGTGAAGAATGCCTAATAGTATATGCATCCAAAGCTTTGGCTAATGCAGAGCGTAAATACCTCCAAATAAAATAGGAAGGTTTGTTGGTCATATTTGGAGTTGGGAAGTTCCATCAACACCTTTACGAACATAAATTATGTAATAATAAACAGACCACAAACCCCTACTAGATCTAATTGAAGAGAACAAGACAGTGTCACCCATAGCTGCAGGCCAAATTCAACGGTGGGCTTTAATACAAGTCGGAACACCACCTGGAAGGCTAAATAGCAAACCTGGGGTTTTCTCTGGTTGCTCTCGTTTCCTCCCACCGTCCAAAGATGTTCATGTTAGGTGGATTGACCAAGCTAGATTTTCCATAGTGTCCAGGAATGTGCAGGCAGGATGGATTAGCCATGGGAAATACAGGGTTACTTGGATAGGGTAGGGGTGTGGGTCTGGGTGGGATTCTCTTTGGAGGGTCGGTATGGATTTGATGGGCCGAATGGCATGCTTCCACACTTTTATAGAAACACAGAAAATGTGATTAGCTCAATTTTTGGATTTGTAGTTTAGCGATAATCCCTCTAGGCTGGTTTCTACATTATTTGAGCAGCTTAATCTAAAATGTGTATTTGTGTAAATGCATTGCGTGATTTAAGAAAAAAAGGTTGTTGGTGGAGAACGAAAGTAAAAGTAAACACACTGAAACTGTTTCCTTTGGTGAGTGCCGACAGTTTCCAATCAACCTGCTATTGCACACATCTGGAACAGGTGGGACGTGAACCTAGGCCTCCTGGTCTAATGGTAAGGACACTGCAAACTTCACCCCATTTTTTGGGGTGATTTGTAAACTTGTCCACGTTGAGCTGTGAGTCTCTAGGCCCGATGGAGCCGCGCCTGGTTGTCGCGGGGCGGGTGGGGGGGGGGTTTGTTTTGAGGTGGCACCGGAAGTGGCTGGTCTGTCAAGTTGCTGCGATTGCAGTCGAACGGGAGAGCGGTTTGTCTTCGGGTTTTTACCCCGTGGGTGGGCAGGGCCCCGAGGTAGGTCTTCAGTTGTGTGTGTGAGAGTGAGAGAGTGTGAGAGAGAGCCCGCCCATCTCCGCCGAGTTGCTGGAGTCTCTCCCCTCCCCTCCCCTCCCCGTGTCAGACGGGCCCGGAGCCGGGTACGAGCAGAGCTTCGGCTCCTCCCACAACCTGAATCCCTGAACAACGGCGACCTGTTGCTGAAAAGTTGAGCTCAGATGCCCGGTGGTACCCGCTGGGACATCGGTGTACTCGGTGGTTGGTGCCAGACGTCGGATACCGTTAGCCGGAGGTCCGGCTTGCCCTGTCGCCAATGTGTTGAGAGGTGGCCAGTGTTTTTACGGAAATCCGTCCTTTTTTTTCCCCCGGGACGATTTGTCCTGGATCCCTCAAAGTGCAAATGGGGAGTTGCTGCCCTTGTCTTTTTGGCTCAATGGCCACAGGCGGAGCAGAAAGGTCATCAAGTGGCAAGTTAGGACAACCCAGGATTGGTGCCGCCAACCCAACACAGTATCCCATCATCCACCCAGACTAAGAGTGCAACTTTCCAGCGTAAATCTCTAAATCCCAGATTTGAGCCGCACTCACAGCAGAAACCTTGCAGTACCAGTGTGGGTTGGTATAGTCACCCAGATGTGCATGCACATTGTACATGTGGCAAGCAGGGGGACACTTGCAAATTCTAACTCCCATCTAGAAGCAGAAACGAGTAAAACTTGCACATAGAGCCTATTAGTTTGACTTGACTTGTATATCTCAAAGTGAAGCTCCAATATGCCTACAATGTTCAACTTTTAAACCTCTGGACAGTGAGTGTATTAACATGTTATCAAAGGAGGCTGCAAAATTTGAGAGGTTAATAAAGAACAAGATGGATTTGTTGAATTTGAATTGGGTACTTAACCCAGTGATAGAGATGTATAGTATTGAAACAGACCCTTCGGTCCAACTCGTCCATGCCAACCAGAAAGCCTAAAATAATCAAGTCTCATTTGCTAGCATTGGGCTCATATCCATCTATACTCTTCCTATTCACATACCCATCCAGATACCTTTTAATTATACCAGCCTCCATCACTTCATTGCATACATGCACCATCTTCTGCATGAAAAGGTTGACCCTTACGTCCCTTTTAAATCTTTCCCCCCTCACCTTAAACCTATGCTGTCTAGTTTTGGACTCCCCCACCCTGGGGAAAAGACCTTGACTATTCATCCTATCCGTGCCCTTCATGATTTTATAAAACTCTGAGGTCTCTCAGCATCCGATGCTCCAGGGAATATAGTCCCCGCCTATTCAGTCTCTCCCTGTAGCTCAAACACTTCAACCCTGGCAGCATTCTTGAAATCTTTTCTGAACCCTTTTTCAAGTTTCGCAGCATCCTTCCTATAGCAGGGAGAACAGCATTGTGTGTAATATTCCAAAAGTGGCCCAACTAATGTCCTGTATGGCTGCAACATGACTCAATGCACTGACCAAAAAAGACAAGTATAGCAAATGTCCCCTTCACTAGCCTGTCTACCTGCGATTCTACTTTTAAGGAATTAAGAACCTGCACTCCAAGGTCTCTTTGTTTGGCAACAGTCCCCAGGACGTTATCATTAAGTACACAAGTCCTGCCCTGATTTGCCCTATCAAAAGTGTAGTGCTTCACATTTAACTAGATTAAGCTCCATCTGCCACTCCTGAGCTCATCTGCCCAGTTGATCAAGGTCCTCTGAGGTAATGTTCTTTGCTGTCCTGTGCACCACTAATTTTGGTGTCATCTACAAACTTATAATCGTAGCTAGGTTATTGCATCTAGTTCTGTGCAATTCACTTTTAAAAGAAAATATGAAGGCATTAAAGAGTGCTCAGAATAAAAATGAGAATGGTTCCATGGATGAGGGACTTCAGTTGCGAAGACAGGAGAAATTAGCAATGTATTCAAACTCAAGGTATCTGCACAGAGTAGATAGGGAGAAACTATTCCTACACTTGTGAAAGGATTGAGAACAAGAGAGCAAACGTTAAACAGCAAAGCAAGCAAAAGAGATCTGAGAAAACCTTTTTGTGGAGTGAGCAGTTAAAATCTCGAATGCACTTCTTGAGGATATGATGGAGTTGGGTTTAATTGAAACATTCTAAAGCAGGTTTCAAGCTAAGTTTATTTTCAGGGGGCTCTCTTCAGATTTCTCAAGGACTACTTGTTGGTTTTCAGGGGCTCTCGTTTCAGTTTCATTAACTCCTTCATTAAGTGATGCGTGACATACCCAAGTACTAACGATACCTTCTGTATTTGAATGGATGGGATATTGCGGATTTGGATTTGCATAGCAGCAGAAATAGAATTCATCAATATCCCCTTTAACCATATCGTTTAAAATTAGCACAAGACTGTAGGTTTAAGTTAGTAACAGTCCCTTTCCTTTGTTAAAAAAGACACTTTTATACTCAAAAAGCCAACACCCTAAATATACTTTCAGTGGATTGGTGCTAAATCATTATATATTTGTCTTGAATACAGCCACTGCACCTCTCAATATTTGAAATATGAATAACACACAAATACTTGTCTTTGGTATTTGTCAATACCAAATTGTACAGTCAACACAATGTTCATTGCAATAATATCCATCACTTTGCCCAGCCTATCTTGAACTGCTACAGCTTTAGATTTGACTCCACATTAATTTAATTTAAGAGGAATGCAACATCTCAGATTTCCTGTTTGCAGTTAACTATTAACTTGTTCAAAACTTCTTAAATGCTCTCCTCTATTTGAAGCGTCTAACCCTCCCCTTTCAAGCCTTTCCTTCCACTTGATAGACATTCACAGCAACCCTCACTTTCCACCCTCAGTATCTATGCCCCAACATTCCCCCCTCCGAATTTCTAGCCCCTTACGAACACCCCTCCCCCCGCAACTGCCAGGTTTCTAGACTTTTACTTCTTCCTCCTGCATTTACTATTCCGACTTACTAGCTATGATCTCCTCGTCCCCAAGCTTTTGGTGTAAAGTGGGTTTGGGGAGGGGGAGAGAAAAGGGACCAGAATGTTGGAGGGTGGAGGGGAGAACTTGAGGGGCTGGAAGCAGAAAATTGGAGCAAGTGTAGACCATTCATTCCTTCGAGCTCACTCCACCTTCCAAAATGATCATGGCTGATCATCCAACTCAGTATCCTGTTCCTATTTTTATCCCCATACTCATACCCCATCCCTTAAGACCTATATCTAATTCCTTCTTGAAAACATAATGTTTTGGCTTCAACCTCTTTTTGTGACAGCAAATTCCACACAGTCACCGGTCTGGGTGAAGAGATTTCTTCTCATCCCAGCCCTAAATGATTTACTCCATATCCTTAAACTGTGACCCATGGTTGTGGAGTCTCCCATTGCTGGGAATATCTTTCCTGCATATACCCTTGTAGTCTGGTCCTGTTCAGATTTTGTAGGTTTCTATGAGGTCCCTCCTCATTTTCCTGAACTCCAGCAAACATAATCGTAACTGTTTTAACCTCACCAAGTTCGTTATTCCTGCCATCCCAGAGATCAGTCCATTAAATGTTTGCTGCATTTCCCCTATAACAAGAACACAATTTCTCAGATAAGGAGACCCAAATGTACACAACGTTCTAGGTGTGGTCTCACCACGGCCCGGTTGCGTTTCAGCAAGACATCCCTGTTTCTATTCTTGAATTGTCTCTCTGTAAAGGCCAACATACCACTTGACTTCTTCACCACCTGTTGCTCCTGCATGCTTATACTCAGTGACAGTGTACAAGGTCACCCAGGTCTCATAGCAACTCCCTCTTTCTCAATCTGTCACCATTCAGATAACCTGCCTTCCTGTGTTTGCTACCAAAGTAGATAACCCTTTTGCTGAGCTTTATGTCATCTGCAAACTTGGAGAGATTATACTTAGTTCCCTTCTCTTAAATCATTAATTCATTTTGTGAATAAACTGGGGTCCAAGAACTGATTCCTGTGGACTCCCAGTAGATACTGTCTGCCACCCAGTAAAAGACCTATTAATTCCTACTCTTTTTTTTTCCCCCCGTCGTCAACCAGTTCTCTATCCACGTCAATACACAACCCACAGCCCCATGCGCTTTAGTTTTACATGTGGGTCTCTTATGTGGGACCTTATGAAAAGCCTTCTGAAAGTCCAAGTCAACCATTGGTTCCTCCTTATCAATTTAACTATTAAATCTTTGAACATTTTCAATAGATCTGTGAAGCATTATTTCCCTTCTGTAAATCCGTACTGACTGTCTATTTGTGAAGTTGGAGTAGAATGAGAGGCTGGGGTCTGGGGCAGAGATGGAAAAAGGGGCTGGAACATAGGGGTGAAGTAAGGGGCTGGTAAGTGAATTTATCAACCAGTAAAAGAACAACAGTAAAAGATGATTCTAAGCCCGAAATGTAGATGAAAAAGAAGTCACCAGCAAATACAAAATACTGCAAATACTGCTGGGGACTCTGAATTAAGATACTCCTTCTTCAAGCAATGAAAATATATGTTATGGTATACTCACAAGTGATACAGAACATGTGCGTGCAGCAAAGCCAGAGCAGTCCTGCTGCACCAAGTGGCAGGTTACACAACAAGGAAGTCATGGGATGATAAATAAGTTGCTTATTGTATTTAATTGCATCATCTGAAAGAGAATAGCATGGGGAACATGTCAGGCTAAGGTCTAGGACATGATGAGACTGAGGGCAGGGCAGAAGAGACTGCAGAATGGAGAGGGAGGAACCATGCACTTTATAATGCATTACTTAGAGTTCAGGGAAAGTGAAAGCATACCTAAGCATGTAGAGAGCTAAGAGTCACCTATGAACATAGTCTGAAAAATGGAAACTGAAAATGTCAAGAATAAAATGTTAAATTAAGTGATTAAATAAAACAGTAGGTATAGTGCAAACTTGTTCTAATACAACACAAAGTGGTGTCTTGTTTAGAGTGGTCAAATTGTGGTTGTTGAGGGAATAAAAAATTATCGTTGCTGCAAGGGAAAATGCCATTTTTTATTTGGGGCTAAAACAGGGCTTGCCAAAGTTCTCCCCACCCCCTCACCTACACACCCACACATCCACCTCCCATTCTGTCATGTCGACTGGATCTCCAAACTCAGGGTCATTAGACTTTCAAGTAGTGTGATTTTTAATTTTGTCCACTCCAGTCCAACACTGGCATCTCTACATCAAAGCTCAAAATAGGCTCAGAATGGGGAAAAAGTTAGGGAAGCATGTAGCTGAGATCAAAACAACGTACCCCTACACCTGGACATCTGGCAGGCTGATCTGTGAGTGCTTGGTGCTGGCATTCAGGTCTTTCCCCAGGCAAGGAGGGGTGGGTTGTGTGCGTATGAAGATTTAGATCTCCAAGAAGGATCTTTGGCATGGGGTCCCAGTGTGACACCATTCTCTTTGGCTTTTGCTCTGGTAGTTCCAATTTGTTATATCTGTCAGGTAACCAATTCAGATCTATAAAATCCAAATAAAGTCATTAATCTTAAATTGCATTCTCTGATTTATACTGCTAAAGCATTGATTCCACAATGTTTCTATGTCTTGCCAGGTTGGATGAGGTGAGTGAATGGTGGAAAATGATTACTAATCTGGTTTGCTCTAGCAAAAAAAAAGTTAAATTCAACAAGATTCTTAGCTACAGTGAAAACGTAATACTGACAGAAAGGTATTTTAGCCTGAAAATTGCTTTTTTCTTTGGGAATTGCAACTTTGTCCAGTAACTTTCAAGTGATTCAGTGTCTACTGAGTTGAGTCTTGCCTTCCCTCGCTCATGACACATGCCTGCAACACAGCTTAGCTATGTTGCAGAAGCAGTAAAGCTCCGAGGAGGAGCAGCTCTAGCATATCCCTTCTCCACAGATGATTATAATCCCACAGGATAAAGGGAATAGACTAAGATCTATGTTTGACTTCCTTTTCCTCATTTGTAGATATTTGTAATTAACCTGTTCAGACATATCATGGCACACCTCTGGATCGAGTGGGACTCCAACTTGGGCCTCATTTATTGGCAGCCCTTTGTTAGGTTATCCACAGATAGGGGTTTAATTTCCAAATACAGCCTCATCTAACTCAGTGTGACCACCTTGCCACCTCTCTTGATCATGCTTTGCTGAGTTATTTTTTGCTACAAGTGGCTCACTCATCCAAGTCCTTTAATTTAATCATGCTGTCATGCATATGCAGTAACTTAAAGGCACTGACATGTACTCATAGGATCATGGAATTTTATTGTATGGCAGTGGCCCTTTGGCCCATTGAATCTGTACTATATCTTGACTTTCCAACACTTGGCACATAACCTTGAATGGCATTTCAAGGTGCATTTCCAAGTACGTTTTAAAGGTTACCTGCCTCGGCTACCCTCTAGTATATTTCAGACACTCACTACCCTCTGGGCGAGAAAAAGTATTTCCTCAAATCCCTTCTAAACCTGCCATCCACTTTAAAAGTGTGACCCCTTGTTATTGATCCTTCAACTAAAGGGAACTACAGTAGTCTCCCCTGTACCCATGGGGGATGAGTTCCTAAACCTATTGTGGAAGCCAGAACCCGCGGATAGGTGTGAATCCTTTCAATTAAATGGGAAATGTATCTTCCCAGCAGTTCCTGGTCCCTGGTTCTGGAACATTCCATATAATGTGTTCGGGCTGCGGAAACTGGATCTGTGGATGTAGGGGGTCACCCTGTACTACCTTCTATCTGCCCTGCCCCTCATAATCTTGTATATCCCTCTCTGGTTCTCCTTCAATTTCTCTAGTCCAAAAAAAATCAATTCAAGTAGTGGGCGGCACAGTGGCATTGCTGCCTCACAGTGCCAGAGACCCGGGTTCAATTCCCGCCTCAGGTGTCTGCGTGGGTTTCCTCCGGGTGCTCCGGTTTCCTCCCACAGTCCAAAAATGTGCAGGTCAGGTGAATTGGCCATGCTAAATCCGTAGTGTTAGGTGAAGGGGTAAATGTAGGGGAATGGGTCTGGGTGGGTTGCGCTTCGGCAGGTCAGTATGGACTTGTTTGGCCGAAGGGCCTTTTCCCACACTGTAAGTAATCTAATCTAATCTAAGTTTATCCAGCCTCTCTTCAGAGCTAAAGTGCTCCAAAAACAGTAAACATTGTGGTGAATCTCCTGTCCGTCCAATCCAGTAAAATCATCTTCTTCTTATGGTGGATCAGAACTGCATGCACTATTGCATCTCTCGCCTAACCAAAAATCAATACATCTTCTTCTATGGTGGATCAGAACTGCATGCACTATTGCATCTCTCGCCTAACCAAAAATCAATACCAACATAATCCAACATAATGTTCCTACTCTTTTGATCTATGACTTGACTGATAAAAGCATGTGTCCTATTAACCTGTCCTGCCACCATCAAGGATCTGTGGACAAGCACCCTCAGCCCTCTCTGTTCCTCTGAGCTCCCTAGCATCCTACCATTCATTGAGTACTCCCTTGTTTTGTTACTTCTTCCAAAGTGCATCACCTAATGCATATCAGGGCTAAATTCCATCTGCTATTGATATGCCCATCTGTGCAATCCATTTATATCCTCCTGTAACCTAAGACCTCCTTCTTCACTGTCGACCACGCAGTCAATCATCATGTCATTTACAAACTTAATTAATCAATGCCCCCACTTCACATTTTCTTCCATATCATTTTTAGATATCACAAACGATAAGGAACCAGCAGTGATCCCTGTGGTAAACCACTGGAGATGAGACTTCAGTCACACAAAATGTCTTCTCCCACCATCGTCTGTCTTCCACCATAAAGCTTAAAGCCTGTTTTGAGTTCCTCTTGCCAAGCTACCATGGATCATACGTGCGTTTACCTTCTTTATTTGTCTCCTGTGTGGAACCTTGTCAAAGACATTGTTGCAATCCATACAGACTATATCAACTGCATTACTCTCATCTATGCCCTTAGTCACCTCCTCGAAAAAATCAACCAGATTTGTAAGGCATTATCTGACAAAGACATGTTGACTATCCCTGATCAAACCTTGGTTAAATGGAAATTATTTCTCTTGTTCAGAATATCCAGCCAGCTCAGAAACACTGAGTTGCTACATCATTGCCCATTGAGAGAGAACATTACCTTTGACCTTTCTGTTGCTGACGTGCTGTCAGAGTATATGTCCGCTGTTCAGAAAAGGTTAAGCAATATGGTACTGTACTTAATCTCATTTGCTGCTTAAATTCCTTTGATATGAACAGATCTGTAACAAGACTTTGAGAATTTACACTTGAATCGATGTGTATAAAACATAGCATCTATAGGTTATTTGTCTACAGAAGATGTCAATGACAATTTCAGATCTGGAAAATTGAAGAAGATAGGAAAGGCTGTATTGACCAAACATAAACAGTTGCATTCAAAGGCTACATCTGACAAATGAATATGATCTGGGACAATTGAAAAATAACCCCTTGTTAGAATGTTAGCCATTTTTTCATCAGTTACTGTGAATGACCATTAATTTAACTGACAGAAGAGTCAGGATGTGTAAAACCAAATTTGTTGCTAAAAAGCATGAAATAAACATTATGTAAAGCTGAAATAAAACAGGCATCATCAGCAATAAATAGTTGGTACAAAAATAAAATAGTGCAGATGCTGAAAATCTGAAATAAAAACAGATGCTGTTAGCAATGCTCAGCAGATCCTTCTGATGAAAGGTCATCGACCTGGAAAGTTAACTGTTTCACTTTGCAGGTTAACTATTTTAAAATTCTTTCTGCCTTTACTATAAAAGTATTCATGCTGGAGAAGCGCTTAACAGATTTTTTTTAAGGTTCTATCAACCTGGAACATTGTAAACTTGAAATTGTTCATATGCGCTGCTATACATTGCTGTAAAGTCTTTGTTTAGTTATTGTCAGTAATAGTTATTATCAAAATAATTTTGCAGTTTCATGAATTCCTTTATTTGGTAAAGCAGTCACAAATGCAAGATAATATATGCATATGGGTATTTGGACACAGTAATAGAATTAGAACAATTCATCAATTTCCCCAGTAATCATCAGCACTCCATTAACCATAATGTCACAAACAGGGAACATTATTCTCAAGACACTATGGTCTCTAAATTGAGATGAGATTGGCTTAAGTTAGTGTCAAAAGTTTGAAAATAACTAACACTTCTCTGCACAAAATGCCATCAGCCTAAACACACCTTTCGTGATCTCGTGATGTTCAAATTAACAGTTGCATGTTTGTCTCTGACATAGTCACTGTACCTCAAGTAAGTCAGAGTGTCAGACGTTCTGAGCTATGGTAACACATGCAAATTTTTCTGAAATTTAACTGTTCAGTGTTAAAATACCCAGTAGATACAATGGTCATTATGATGACATCTGTTATGAATTCCCTCTCATTTAGTGGCTCCTGAAGTTCTGCGGCCTTAAGCCAGAGACTCCTACATTTGCAAGGAATTCACTATATCAGTGACTTCAGGGTTTCCTGGTTCTCAGTTAGCTTAATATTCCTTTCTCTAAAGTTCTAAAACTGCCCTATGCCCTGTACTCCTTTTTTTAGCCTCTTCCATATCCCTTCACTTAGCAGCTCCTGTCTTGCTTTTGTGGCCCCTCCTTCTACAGCCCATATCCTCCAGCCCTTAATTAACTCCCCATCACCCTTCTTCCTCCTCCCTATCTCCCTTATCACTTCCCGCCCATCAAATTCTCCAGGGCATTTTGGGGATTTGGGGTTGAAATTGTTTGTCGCCCCAATTTATTTTGAGCATTAGATATTGATTTTTGCTTCATATGTGAACATTTACCTATTATGCTCTGAACATGTTTATTTTGAGCAGTAATGTATAATTAAGAATATCTGTCCTGTAACATTGCATCCCGTGTTTGATAGTCAGTTTTTTCCACCTAAAGGTTTCGGAATGTCATACCTGTCATTTACAGCACCCTCAACAAATTTTGTTCCCTTGCCAGGAATTCTATTGTCCTGGCTCCAGTCTTGCACCTTTGTTTGCTGTTCAATCATGGCATTGTTTGACTCCATTAGCAGACTTTTACTTCTGAGATTGTGTTTAAGTTTACTCTAGGACCTGAGTACTAAAGTATAGACTGACACTCCAGTATATTTTGCCATCTTTCAAATGGGATGTTAAACTGAGGTCCCATCTACCTGGTACAGTAGATATAAAATATTCCTTGCCACATATTCAAATAAGAGCTAATATTTGTCCTTCAGCTGACATCACTTATTATCATATTGCTATTTGCAATGCGCATGTTGGCTTCTGCATCTCTTGCGTTACAACAGTGCCCATATTTGAAAAGTACTTCATTGGCTGTGAAGTGCTTTGGGATGCCTGGTAAAAATTGCAACGTAAAAACAAGGACTGCAGATGCTGGAAACTAGACTCTAGATTAGAGTGGTGCTGGAAAAGCACAGCAGGTCAGGCAGCATCCGAGGAGCAGGTCTAGACTCTGGTAAAAATTGCTATATAAATGCATGGGCTTTTGATGCCATTTGCTCTCTATCCTAATTACCTCCTAAAGCTTCCTTCGTAACATCAACAAACTCCACCTCTAACTGACCTAGCCTGATCTTAAAATGATCATCTGTGCCCTTGTAACATCCACATGTAAGTATCCTGCTGCTGTTTTGGCTCACCCTTTGCCTTTCCCTCTATACATTTTAGGCTTTGTTATCTTGCTTGCTGTAACTTCTGTTTTCACTGATCTTGCAGTGGCACCTGGCCTTTCAAATGCCATCCTCATGTTGTAATCCTTCATTGCTTTATTCTCATCTAACTCTGCAACCAACTTACTCCTTATACTTTTCCTTAAATTTTCTGCTCTAGTGTCTCTAGCTTCTTGTGCATCTCCTTGCTTTCAGCCAATATTGATGGTCTTGTCTTCAACTGCTTAGTTCTACACTTAGGGCATTTTGCCTAAAGCTCTCCATTTCTCTCTTCCCAAAGCACACATCATCTTGCTTTTGATTATTCCCTGCCTATCTCCCTTCCTCTGGTTTGATGTTTAACGTTTTACTTGCACTTCAGTGAAGTGATTTGGGATTTGGTTTATGTTAAAGGCTCCCTGGAAATGCAAGTTATTTCTGCAAGTGTAGTAACTAACCTACAAATATCTGGAATTATTCAAATCAAAATCAGTGACAGACTTTTATTAACTATCTACTTTATTTGATAGTTAATAACAATACTACCACATCACAAAGTTCAGCATTATGGAGTATGAAGAATTGACATCCATTGGCTAGATCAAAATCATTATAGACATAGAGCTACATTCGACATTTAACATTGTCTTACATCAAGCAAGATAAAGCTTTTGGTCTTTTATATAGGCTCAGAGATACAATCTTGTATGCAGATCAGCTCGCTGTTTAGCAGTGGTTAGTTCTTGGATGTGTAGCTTTGTTTCTGGTGACATCTGTGGTGAGTTGTTGAATATGGCTTTTGTTTGGTTATCTTATGATCGTAGGCCTAACCAATGTTACATGTGCATTGTCAGTATACAAGTTGTTAAATATTAGCAACAGTTGTGATGCACTTCGCAATTTACTTTTGTCAAAATTAAACACAGGGTTATTAACCTTTATTCATAACATTTTTCTCATTTCAAAGATTTAGTTCGACTCCAAGCTTATTACAGCTTTCCAAAACATGTTCCAAAGAAGGGTCACTGGATCTGCTCTGCTTTCTCTCCACATTATTTACCAGACTTGCTGAGTTTTCCACTGTTTTTGTTTCCAAAACATTCTCTCTTCTAAACCTTCTATTTCAGGTGAGTCAAGTGTCAACTTTTTATACCTTTAATTTGAGAAATCTGTTCTTTCAGGGAACGTCGCTATTAGCATCCATCCAAAAAGATTCATTCTCTCACATCCATTTTAAGATTCCCTTCAATTTGTATTAACATGTCCAGGCCTACTATAGTCATTTTTTAATTAAAGACAAAGACTGAACTTCTGATAAGATGCCTCATATCTTTCCGCTCTATTAGAATCCAAATCAAAATAAGGAGACAGTTCTGATATTAAGACGTTGCAAATTTCTTATCTAATCAGATGTGACCCATTCATTTGGTAACCATGACAAAGCCAGCGTAGCTAGCATCAGGCCTCTAATTAAGAACATCTGGTGTTCACACTGAGTCTATTGTTTGTCTCAACTCTCCCAGGCTCATTCTAATGTTAAACATTTTGCTTTTCCTTGCATGCAGCAGGATAGTTTAGAAGGCCACAGTCCTTTACAGCAGTCTGCAAAGGGAGAATCCTGAATGCCACACTGAAGTCAGAAAAGGGTCCTTCTTGATGTTAAAGGGAAACAAACTTGCAGGAAAGTGTTGATAAATAACTTAAAGATAGAGTTGTACAGCATGGAAACAGATCCTTCTGTCCAACCCGTGCATGTCGACCAGATATCCCAACTAATCTAGTCCCATTTGCCAGCACATTGCCCATATCCCTCTAGACCCTTCCTATTCATATACCCATCCAGATGCCTCTTAAATGTTGTAATTGTACCAGCCTTCACCACTTCTTCTGGCAGCTCATTCCATGCGAACACCACCCTCTGCATGAAAAAGTTGCCCATTAGGTCCCTTTGTCGTATTTTTCCCATTTCACCTTAAACCTGTGCCCTCTGGTTTTGGATTCCCCTAGCCTGGGATAAAGACCTTGAATGTTTACTCTATCCATGCGCCTCATGATTTTATAAAACTCTGTATAAGGTCACCCATCAGCTTCTGATTCTTCAGGGAAAATGGTCCCAGCCTATTCACCCTCTCCTTATAACTAAAACCCTCCAATGCCAGGAACATCATTGTAAATGTTTTCTGCATCTTTTCAAGTTTAACAAGATAGGATTCTGGGTAGTCTAAGATGGAGGACGGGAAATGTTTCTGGCTGTAACAGGTTGCTCCTTTTTTGAGGGAAGTATTTTAGGTGTTGGAGGTGATTTCTTTGAATTCCAGGAGCAGCAATTACTGTTTTATATGCTGTTGCATTGCTTTGGAACTTTTGAAAAAAAAAGTCAAAACAATAGCACTTTTAAAAGGGAGAAAGATGGACAAAGGCAGCAAGCATATGGTCTGTAAGGGGGGGGAGAGAGAGAAAGAAACCCACACTGCCAGCTGGCATAGCAGTGAATCTGCACAGTTACTGCCTTTGCTGTTTGAATTCATGTATTGCTGCACATCGAAGTGTATCTAGGGAAACTTAACAAACAGCAAAAATCACAGCTGATCTTGGAGGAACCTGTTTGGGAGATGTCACAGCATAGAAACAGGTAAGTAAATAGTTTTAAGTATAGGCTTGCTGTAAATCTACAATAGTGAGTAGCGTGGGTTCTTCCTTAATTATATGTTTTTATTGGGATCTGTCTCTTTATTAAATTTAAAAAATATAAGCCATAAGTTAGCCTGGAGCAGTGTTTTGTAGAGCAATAAAACTGTGCTATTTTCTGGGTCTGTAGATTGGAAGGAGCAAATTGGCCTTTAGTAGAGTTATATGCTCTTCTTGTTGGATGTGGGAGTTTCAGGAGAGTTTAAGGGTTACTGAGGATTACATCTGCAATAAACGTCGTTGGTTGTGAATCCTGTCAGATCGAATGGATTGGTTAAAGCAACAGTTACAGGCAGTGAGGAATTTACAAGAACTGGGGGTGGGGTGGGGATGATGGATGGCTGTTATAGGAAGAGAGAAAAGCTGCTGATACAGTCAGGTAGATGGGTTAACTCCAAGGTAGGAGAGATGGGCGGGTGGTGCAGGAATCTTCTGTGGCTATCCCCATTTCAAACAAGTATGTTGTTTTGGAAAATGTAGGAGCTGATGGACTTTCATCAGCTGTAGCACGAACAGCCACGTTTCTGATATCAAGAGTGGCTCTAATGTAATGAGGTGTGCATTGGGTTCCAAGCAATCAGTTGTGTTAGGGGACTGTCTAGTCACAGGCACAGACAGACGTTTCTGTGGCCAGCAGCGAAAAATCAGAATGGTGTGTTATCTCCCTGGTGCCAGCATCAAGGATGTCTCAGAGGGTACAGAATGTTCTCAAAGGGAAAAGGGACCAGCAGAAGGTCATTGTACACATTGGTACCAACGACATAGGCAGGGAAAAGATTGAGATTCTGAAGGGAGAATATAGAAAGTTAGGCAGGAATTTAATAAGGAGGTCCTCGAGAATCGTAATATCTGGATTACTCCTGGTGCTATGAGCTAGTGAGAGTAGGAATAGGAGGATAGAGCAGATGAATACGTGGCTGAGGAGCTGGTGTATGGGAGAAGGATTCACATTTTTGGATCATTGGAATCTCTTCGGGGTAGAAGTGACCTGTACAAGAAGGATGGATTAGACCTGAATTGGAAGGGGACTAATATACTGGCAGGGAGATTTGCTAGAGCTGTTGGGAGGATTTAAACTAGTAAGGTTGGGTGGGGTTGGTGGGACCCAGGGAGACACTGAGGAAAGAGATCAATCTGAGACTGGTACAGTTGAGAAATGGAGCGGGTCAAACAGTCAGGACAGGCAGAGACAAAGCAGAGAACAAGTTAGGACTGATAAATTAAACTGGATTTATTTCAATGCAAGAGGCCTAACAGGGAAGGCAGGCGAACTCAGGGCATGGTTAGGGACATGGGACTGGGATATCATAGCAATTACAGAAAAGTGGCTCAGGGATTGCCAGGACTGGCAGCTTAATGTTCCAGGATACATATGCTATAGGAAGGATAGAAAGGGAGGCGAGAGGAGGGGGAGTGGCACTTTTGATAAGGTATGGCATTATGGCTGTACTTAGGGAGGATATTCCCAGAAATATATCCAGGAAAGTTATTTAGATGGAACTGAGAAATAAGAAAGGGATGATCATCTTATTGGGATTTATAGACCCCATAATAGTCAGTGGGAAATTGAGAAGCAGATTTGTAAGGAGATTTCAGTTATCTGTCAGAATAATAAGGTAGTTATGGTAGGGGATTTTAACTTTCCAACCATAGTGTTAAGGACTGCCATAGTGTTAAGGGTTTAGATGGAGAGGAATTTGTCGAGTGTACAAGATGATTTCCTGATTCAGTATGTGGATGTACCTACTAGAGAAGGTGCAAATCTTGATCTACTGTTGGGGAAATAAGGCAGGGCAGGTGACTGAGTTGTCAGTGGGGGAGAACTTTGGGGCCAGTGACCATAATTCTATTCATTTTAAAATAGTGATGGAAAAGGATACACCGGATCTAAAAGTTGAAGTTTTAAATTGGAGAAAGGCCAATCTTAGACGGTTTTAGGCAAGAACTTTCTAAAGCTGATTGGGTGCAGATGTTCGCAGGTAAAGGAATGGCTGGAAAATGGGAAATCTTCAAAAATGAGAGAATGAAAGTCCAGAGACTGTATATTCCGGTTTGGATGAAAGGAATGGCTGATGGGTGTAGGGAATGCTGGATGACTAGAGAAATTGAGGTTTTGGTTAAGAAAAAGAAGGAAGCATATGTCAGGAGAGATCGAGTGAATCCTTAAGAGTATAAAGGCTGCAGGAGTATACTTAAGAGAGAAATCAGGAGGGTAAAAAGGGGACATGAGAGCTTTGGCAAATAGGGTTAAGGAGAATCCAAAGAGTTTTTACAAATACATTAAGGACAAAAGGATAATTAGGGAACGAATAGGGCCCCTCAAAGATCATCAAGGCGGCCTTTATGTGGAGCCATAGAAAATGGGGGAGATACTAAATGAGTATTTTACATCAGTGTTTACTGTGGAGAAGGACTTGGAAGATATAGAATGTGGGGAAATAGATGGTGACATCTTGAAAAATGTCCATTTTACAGAGGAGGAAGTGCTGGTTGTCTTGAGGTGGATAAATCCCCAGGACCTGATCAGATGGAGTTTAATTCAGATAAATGCGAGGTGCTGCATTTTGGGAAAGCAAATCTTAGCAGGACTTATACATTTAATGGTAAGGTCCTAGGGAGTGTTGCTGAACAAAGAGACCTTGGAGTGTAGGTTCATAGCTCCTTGAAAGTGGAGTCGCAGTTACATAGGATAGTGAAGAAGGCATTTGGTATGCTTTCTTTTATTGGTCAGAGTCTTGAGTACAGGAGTTGGGAGGTCATGTTGCGACTGTACAGGACATTGGTTAGGCCACTGTTGGAACATTACGTGCAATTCTAGTCTCCTTCCTATCGGAAAGATGTTGTGAAACTTGAAAGGGTTCAGAAAAGGTTTACACGGATGTTGCCAGGGTTGGAGGATTTGAGCTATAGGGAGAGGCTGACAGGCTGGGGCTGTTTTCCCTGGAGCTTCGGAGGCTGAGGGGTGACCTTGTAGAGGTTTATAAAGTCATAAGGGGCATGGATAGGATAAATAGGCAAAGTCTTTTCCCTGGGGTTGGGGAGTCCAGAACTAGAGGCCATAGGTTTAGGGTCAGAGGGGAAAGGTATAAAAGAGATCTATGGGGGAACTTTTTCACGCAAAGGAATGAACTGCCAGAGAAAGTGGTGGAGGCTGGTACAATTGTAACATTTAAAAGGCATTTGGATGGGTATATGATAGAAAGGAAAGGTATAAAAGAGATCTACGGGGGAACTTTTTCACGCAAAGGATGGTGCGGGTATGGAATGAACTGCCAGAGAAAGTGGTGGAGGCTGGTACAATTGTAACATTTAAAAGGCATTTGGATGGGTATATGATAGAAAGGGTTTAGAGGGACATGGGCCAAGTTCTGGCAAATTGGGCTAGATTAGGTTGGGATATCTGGTTGGCATGGACGGGTTGGACTGAAGGGTCTGTTTCCATGCTGTACATCTCTATGATTTGAAGGTGTACCCTCGAATGCTGTGGGAAGCTAGGGAAGTGATCGCTGCGCCCCTTGCTGAGATATTTGTATCATCGATAGTCACAGGTGAGGTGCCAGAAGACTGGAGGTTGACAAACTTGGTACCAGTATTTAAGAAATGTGACAAGGGCATGTCAGGGAATTATAGACCAGTGAGCCTGATGTCGGTGGTGGGCAAGTTGTTGGAGGGAATCCTGAAGGACAGGATGGACAAGTGTTTAGAAAGGCAAGGACTGATTAGGGATAGTCAACATGGCTTTGTGTGCGGGAATTCATGTCTCACAAACTTGATTGAAGTTTTGAGGAAGTAACAAAGAGGATTGATGAGGGCAGAGTGTTGGACGTGATCTATATAGACTTCAGTAAGGTGTTCGACAAGGTTCCCCATGGGAGATTGGTCAGCAAGGTTGGACCTCATGGAATACAGGGAGAACTAGCCATTTGGATACAGAACTGGCTCAAACAGAGGGTGTTGGTGGAGAGTTGTTTTTCAGACTGGAGACCTGTGACCAGTGGAGTGCCACAAGGATTGCGTCCACTACTTTTCATCATTTATATAAATGATTTGGATATGAACATAGGAGGTACTGTTAATAAGTTTGCAGATGACACCAAAATCGGAAGTGTAGGTGACAGTGAAGAAGGTTATCTCAGATTACAATGGGATCTTGATCAGATCGGCCAGTGGGCTGAGAAGTGGCAGATGGAGTTTAATTCAGATAAATACGAGGTGCTGCATTTGGGATAGCAAATCTTAAGGCTTATACACTTAATGGTAAGGTCCTACGGAGTTTTGTTGAACAAAGAGACCTTGGAGTGCAGGTTCATAGCTCCTTGAAAGTGAAGTCGCAGGTAGATAGGATAGTGAAGAACGCGTTTGGTATGCTTTCCTTTATTGGTCAGAGCACTAATTTGGGAGGTCATGTTGCGGCTGTACAGGACATTGATTAGGTCACTTTTGGAATATTGCATGAAATTCTGGCCCCCTTCCTATCAGAAGGATGTTGTGAAACTTGAAAGGGTTCAGAAAAGATTTACAAGGATGTTGCCAGGGTTGGAGGATTTGAGCTATAAGGAGAGGCTAAATAGGCCGGCCCTGTTTTCCCTGGAGCATCAAAGGCTGACGGGTGACCGCATAAAGGTTTATAAAGTCATGAGGGGCATGGATAGGAAAAATAGACAGAGTCTTTTCCCTGGGGTGGGGGAGTCCAGAACTAGAGCCATAGGTTTAGGGTGAGAGGGGAAAGATATAAAAGAGACCTGCGGGGCAACGTTTTCACACATGTATGGAATGAGCTGCCAGAGGAAGGGGTGGAGGCTGGTACAATTGCAACATTTAAAAGGCATTTGGATGGGTATATGAATAGGAAGGATTTAGAGGGACATGGGCCAAGGGCTGGCAAATGGGTCTAGATTAGGTTGGGATATCTGGTTGGCATAGACGAGTTGGTCCGAAGGGTACGTTTCCATGCTGTAAATCTCTATGACTCTGTCTCTCACATTTTTCCTATAGCAGGAAGACCAGAACTAAATTTAGTATTCCAAAATGTGGGCGGCATGGTGGCACAGTGGTTAGCACTGCTGCCTCACAGAACCAGAGACCTGAGTTCAATTCCCGCCTCAGGCGACTGTCTGTGTGGAGCTTGCACATTCTCCCCTTGTCTGCGTGGGTTTCCTCTGGGTTCCTCCCACAGTCCAAAAATGTGCAGGTTAGATGAATTGGCCATGCTAAATTGCCCATAGTTTTAGGTGAAGGGATAAGTGTAGGGGAATGGGTCTGGGTGGGTTGTGCTTCGGCGGGTCGGTGTGGACATGTTGGGCCGAAGGGCCTGTTTCCACACTAAGTAATCTAACCTAATCTTAAAAGTGACCTAACCAATGTCCTGTACAGACCTACACACCAAAGTCTTTTAGTTCAACAACACTCCCCAAGACCATTAAGTGTATAATTTCTGCCCTGATTTTCCCTACCAAATTGCAGCATCTCACGCTTGTCTGAACTCCATCTTCCACTCCTCAGGCCCATCTGATCAAGGTCCCATTGTACTCTGAGGTAACCTTCGCTGTCTAACACGCCACCAATTTTGGTGTCAGCTGAAAACTTACTAATCATTCCTCCTATATTCACATCCCATATTATTGTAAATGATGAAAAGCAGTGGATCCAGCATCAATTCTTCTGGCACATGATTAGTCACAGGCCTCCAGACCGCAGAACAACCCTCCATCACAACCCTCTATCTCCTACCTTCAAGCCAATTTTGTATCCAACTGGCTAGCTCTTCCTGGATTCCATGCGATCTAACCTTGCTAAGAAGTCTGCCACGTGGAAGCTTGTCGAACACCTTGCTGAAGTCCATCTAGACAATGTCCACAGCCCTGCCTTCATCAGTCGTCTTTGTCACTTTTTCACAAAACTCAATGAAGTTAATGAGACATGATTTCCCACACTCACAGCACATGTTTAATGATCGTGCCCTTTTATATGCAAATTGAATCTGATGCATTTGGTTTGCATTTTGCATTTGGCCCTAGTACCTATCCTCTACATGCTTGTATTTTTACCAACCCCATTCAGAGATGTAATTTCACACCTGTGGAGCAGATGGGACGTGAATCTGGGCCTTCTGTTCAGCTGTCGGGATACCGGTACTGCATCATCGTGCTTGTATATGATGTTTTTATTATTGCCTTCTCAAAATTATGCAATGTCAAGATGGTATATGACGTCTGCTTGTGACAACTGATGAAAGTGAAGCGCTGAGTAGGCTTCGTTGGGGACTGTTGTCAGATTGTCCACAAATAAACGAGGGAAATTAAAGAACACAATGAGGCCATTTGCCATTTTGCTGGCATTTTCATAAAGCAATTCAATAAATTCTACCTCGCTATGTTATCATGTTGATTCCAAGAGAGTCTGTCAAACAGTGTTGGGATTGCTGAAAAAAGACTACTTTGAAGCTTTTTATCTTGCACTAAGCTGGACTTCTCATAGGAAAAGGAGTAGGCCATTCAGTCTTTCTACCCTCCCTTACCACTCTATGATAATGGCTGTTTGAACTCATCAATGTCTTTTACCCACTCCATCCCCATTATTCTGTATGGCACCACTAACTAGAAATCTGTGAATGTCCACAGCCCTCCCTCTTATGAAATTCCAAAGGTTTACAACCCTTCTGAGTAAAGCAAAATTTCTTCTCATCCTGGGACCACGTGGTATTCCACTTATTTTTAAATCCACCCCACCTAGTTCTAGACTTCCCAACCAGGAGAAATATTTTACCTGCATCTACTCTTTATGTATCTAGTAACGTTCAATGAGATGCCTCTCATTCCTGAGGACTTATACACTTTCAGCTCCAGTAAATTCTCTATTACGCCATTCTTACAATGCCAATCTTCGTCAACTCCACATTTTCCCAAACCACTTGAATCTCAGTTTATAGGAGATTTCTGGGATTTTCCTGACGTATACCAACCACTAGGCTTCTGTGCTGTTTCGCAATTCCCAATCGTACATTTTCCTGACTCTGCCTGCATTTATTTCAGCTAAATTACATTTTTTTTTAACTTCACTTTGAAGCTTTTACAATCTGTTCTTGTGGTTTCTGCTAGATTGCGTTCATTTTCTAATTTCCCTTATCTGTTTCTTGGTCCTTTATTGCATTTATAAATGTCACAATCCTTAGGATTACTACTATTTCTGACAACTGAAGGCAGTAACAAAAGAATTCACTTTTAAGCATGAAGATGCAGTGGTGGTATCATACCTCTGGACTGGAGGACCTGAGCTCAAGTCCCACCTGCTCCAGAGGTGTGTAATAACATCTCTGAATGGGTTGGTAAAAATAATTTTTACAAGCATGAAGAGGATAGGTGTTGGGGTCAAATCTTTTGAAGAAGTGACAAAGATGACTGATGAAACCTTTATATCTTATGCAATCCTGAACTTCTTTGTTAGCCATGGCTGACTAACATTTTTGACTTTTTGCACCTTGAAGGAATGTTTTGTTGCTCTTTATGTAATGGTTATTTTTAAGATTGTGCATTACTAATGTACAGTCATACTTTTTAATGCTTTGACAAAGGGTCAGTTAGACTCGAAACGTCAGCTCTTTTCTCTCCTTACAGATGCTGCCAGACTTGCTGAGATTTTCCGCATTTTCTCTTTTGGTTTCTACTTTTTAATATATTTTCTTAATCCACCTCAGCCATTTTGTGTCTCATGCCTTCATGACATCCCTGATTAAAGTCCCATTGCTTTAGAATGAGCTATCTCACTTTCAGACATAATGTACAATCCTATTATATGCTGGTGGCTTATTCTGAAAGATTCTTTTACAACAAGATTGTCAGTTGCCCCTTCTTCATTACATAATACTAGATCGAGAATAGCATGTCCTGTCATCGGCTTCTCAAAATACTGCGACATAATTATGCCTTATACACTCCAGAAACTCATGCTCCACAGCTTTAGTGCTCAATTGGTTTATCCAATCAAGACACAGATTGAAGTCACGGATGTAGGTTTGCTCGCTGAGCTGGAAGGTCCATTTTCAGACATTTCATCACCATACTAGGTAACATCTTCAGTGAGCCTCTGGACAAAGCCCAGAGGCTCACTGAAGATGTTACCTAGTATGGTGATGAAACAACTGCAAATGAACCTTCCAGCTCAGCGAGAAAATCTATATCCAGAACCTCAACCTGAGCTACGAATCTTCTCAAAACTCGCTAGATTGAAGTCACTCATGGTAATTGTACTGCCATTTTGCGTGCGTCTGTCATGTCCTGATTAATATCATTCCACTGCAATATGCATTTGTGGTAGTACAATTTCAACGTTTAAAAGGCATCTGGATGGGTATGTGAATATGAAGGGTTTAGAGGGATATGGGCAAATGCTGGCAAATGGGACTAGATTAATTTAGGATATCTGGTCAACATGGACGGGTTGGACTGAAGGGCCTGTTTCCGTGCTGTACATCTCTATGACTCTGACTCTAATAAAGATGGGATGTTTACACTCTACAGAAAGGGCTGAAAGGTGGCAAATGGAGTTTAATGCGGAAAAGTGTGAGGTGATTCCCTTTGGAAGGAGTAACAGGAATGCAGAGTACCGGGCTAATAGTAAGATTCTTGGTAGCGTAGATGAGCAGAGGAATCTCGGTGTCCACGTACATAGATCCCTGAAAGTTGCCACCCAGGTTGATAGGGTTGTCAAGAAGGCAGACGGTGTGTTAGCTTTTATTAGTAGAGGGGCTGAGTTTTGGAACCATGAGGTCATGCTGCAGCTGTACAAAATTCTGGTACAGCCGCACTTGGAGTATTGCATACAGTTCTGGTCATCGCATTACAGGAAGGATGTGGAAGCTTTGGAAAGGGTGCAGCGGAGATTTACTAGGATGTTGCCTGGTATGGAGGGAAGGTCTTACGAGGAAAGGCTGAGGGACTTGAGGCTGTTTCCGTTGGAGAGAAGAAAGTTGAGAGATAACTTAATTGAGAAATGTAAAATAATCCGAGGTTTAGATAGGATAGACAGTGAGGGCCTTTTTCCTCTGGTGTTGATGGCTAGCATGAGGGGACATAGGTTTAAATTGAGGGGCAGTAGATATAGGACAGATGTCAGAGGTAGTTTCTTTACTTGGAGTAATAGGGAATGGAGCACACTGCCTGCAACAGTAGTAGACTCGTCAACTTTAAGGGCTTTTAAATGGTGATTGGATAGATATATGGATGAAAATGCAATAGTGTAGGTTAGATGGGCTTCAGCTCGGTTTCACAGGTTGGTGCAACATCGAGGGCTGAAGGGCCTGTACTGCGCTGCAATGTCCTATGTTCTATAATGAATGGTGTAACAGGCTCGAAGGACTGAATGGTCGACTTTTCTTTTCTACATTTCAATGAGAAGTTCTGACTGGTTGCAAATGGACTCAAGTGATAGAGGTGTTGCCAAGGAAAATGTACCCATTAATGCTAATTGATAGTGAACAGCCAGGCATTGTTACATTTTAAACCAGTTAGGTTGACTCTGATTAAGGCTTTTCCTGAGAAGTGAAGTACCAAATGACTGTTGCGTATTTTGTTCGTTTGAAACAGCTATAGTGTGGGTACATGTTCTTTGAGTCTGTAAAGTTCAGGAAGCTCTATATTAATGTAACTTCCAGGCTAAGTAATTGCACTGACTGTGAGCCCAACTGACAATCTTAAATTATTTGTCAATGTAATACTTCACATATTCAGGATTATCTAGTAAACGTTGTCCAATTACAGAATCACAGCTAATGTTAAACACTATTGCACATTTTGCAAGCTGGTTGGGTGCATTCAGTGGAGAAAGTGAGGACTGCAGATGCTAGAGATCAGAGCTGAAATGTGTTGCTGGAAAAGCGCAGCAGGTCAGGCAGCATCCAAGGAGAAGGAGAATCGCTGTTTCGGGCATGAGCCTTTCTTCAGGAATGGGTGCATTCAGTGCCTTGTTTGTTGTAAACAGCTGAAAGGATATATCGTTTAATATAAACTGCTGACTTTTTGGGATGTACCTGGCATCTCACCAGCACTGATATTCCTACCCCATGTTAATCATTTACGTGATAGGCAGCATATCTTTGTCTTAATGGGTTCCACCTTGCGCTCGAATTCACGCTTGAGATAGAACAGTCAAATAAGCTCTCTTTCCTTAGTTGAGAAATCAGTCAGGAATTCTCCAGTACAGTCTACCACAGTCCTATCTTCACTGATTAGTATACATGTCGAAGTCCCTATTATTTCACACATTGTAAGTAGGCCTTATTAGCAACTTATAAATAAATCCCAAGTCATTTGTTCACCATGCAAATATAATGCTGAAATAGGGTGCATCAAAGCCATCCTGTGAGATAATGGCTATGCTCATTGGATTACTTTTCACTGTCATGCAAAGTCATGGAAGGTTCCATGGTAGTCACTCTTGGCCCTGATAAGTCTATCTGAGATCAGGGTAATGTGTCCCAACAGTTTGCAAGTATGATGACAGGTTTGTAGGCTTAAGCCTGAAAGACTGGCAAATTTTATTAAATAACCTTTGGCTGTTCTGAAAAGAATGGTACTGACTCTACGTTTGATTTAAATCTTCAATTAGACAACTTTTCTTGGATAATCCTGAACGTGCAAGAAATTACAACCAAGTTAAGATGCACTCGGACTTGCAATATTGTGCACTTTTGTGTACGGGAAGCTGCATATGTTTATATGCAAGGCCCTATTCTTTGCAGACAGAATGTGTACACACACTGTACTTGTTTCAACTCTAAATTAGGTGATATACATTCACCAGCTCATTTCTCAGGGCAGTGCCCTGACCAATCAGACTCAACCTGCCTGGTTTATCATTTACCAAGCCTGGCTGTTAACTATCAGATCATTATTTGTAGGTACATTCTCTATGAGAGTTCCTCTACACATGAGATGTCATGTGCCAACCAAGTAGCACTCTGCTCTCATGTTGCATAAAAGTTAGTTTTCGCTTTAAATTTGTATTCTTCTAAAATGACCTTATGAGTGCAAGGTTTAAAAAAAACTTTGACAAAATGTGAGATTGTCACACATGGTATGCAGTATTTTTAATTTCAATTGTATGCCTGAGTGATTGGGGGTAGCTATGTTGGAACAATGGTGAGATTCTACTGTCCCTCAATTTGGAGGAGTCCTTCACTTACACCATCTCTTAGTCCCTATATCTACTCCAGTACCAACATGATCCTTTTAAAGGGAGCCAATAACTTGAAATTTCTGAGAGGAGATTTGGGTCTAACCTTCATGCATGTATTCTGATAACAGAGACTTGAGACTTTACAGATTTGAAGAGCATGTACAATGACTCACTTTTTCCCATCATGCAGCACATATCACTGGATGAATATTTAGTTAGGCGGTATTGGTTACTCAAATTCAAGTCTCTTTTAGATTTCAGTTTTGTAATAATTTCTGTAAATTTATAATTATATGTGCATGTGTTTGCCCTTGGTGGCTACGTATATTTCAAAAAGGCTCTTGATATTAAAATTGTGAAATGATATTCAGTTTTGTTTTTTTTTGGATCTGTCTGCACATTTGGGGCCAGGCTCAATGGTCCTTTCTGACAGCACTCAGCTGATAGTTATCTGCCCTTGCACTGGTTGCATCGGTTTGTGGTGGAGACTATTCTTCAGTAACTGCCCATGGCTGCTGGAGCTCTTTAAATGACAGATTGAGAGGCTTGTGCAGACTCCATCAGAATGTCCATTGCGCAGGTAGCCATAACAGATCATAAATGCACACAGTGAAAGTGCTTTTAAACTGTACCATTTGCATGGCAATGAGTATTGCACTGAAGTTGCTTGGGAACTAGGTGTACACATCGTTAAACTGAAATAAACAGGTTCAAAAAATAATTGAAGATTAATGGAAGCTTCCTCCTCTTATCTAGAGGGCTAAAATACAAGAGAGTAGAAGTTGTGCTTCAGCTAATTAAAATCTGCTTTGTTCTGGAGCATTGTGAATATTTTTTTGTGCACCTCACTTTAGGAAGGACATTGGAGGGAATGTGGATTTATTAGAATAATAACTGGACTCCAAGGGTTAAACTATGAGGAGAGATTAAACAACTTGAGTGGTAAACATTGAATTTAGAAGGTTAAGAGCGAGGTGTTGGTGCAATAGGAATGCCACTGACTAGCAATCCAGACACTCTGGGCACTAGGGTTCAAATCCCACCACAGCAACTGAAATTTAAATCCAATTAATACAATCTGGATACTAAAGCTAGTCTTGAATGCAGCATATGAAACTGCCACCAATTGTGAGTAAAATAACTATTTTATTCATGAATATTCTTCAGGGAAGGAAACAGGAACATACAGATTAGCAGCAGCTGTAGGCTAACCCCTCCCCTGAGCCTGTTGCACCGTTCAAGATTTCATTATTGGGCATTTTACCTACCCACGGTAACCTTTCACCCACTTTATCAAAAATCCATCTACCTCTGCCTTGAAAAAAAATTCAAAGGCTCTTTTTCTACATCCTTTCCTGGAAGGGAGTTCTATGAGTGGAAAAAAATCTCTTTATTTCTGTATTAAATGGTCCTATTCTTAAATAATGATTCCCTAATTTTGGAATCTTGCAAGATTTCACCTTGTCAAGTCTCCTCACGTCCGTACCTTTTTCAATCCAGTTACATCTTGCACTTCTAATCCTCAGAAGATAACTCACCCTTTCTCAGTTTTCGTCTCGTAAATCCCTGAACTGTTTCCCTATCAATAAGCAAACCAGTGCATTGAGCATGATCAGTCTAATTCGCTGTCTGTTATTTGAAATCAGATGGAAGGAAGCCTTAGAATATTTGTTCAGAGCCTCATTGAAGCACAGTATTGTTTTTCAGTTCATGGTTATCAGTCAAGTGTGGGTGGGCCAGGAAAAGGATGATGGAGTCATCATCCATAGTACATGGGCCTGGGGACTGATCAAGGCCTACCCAATCCTTTCTTTTTCCCTCCAGATCCTTTCACCCACTTGCCAGAGTCTTCTGTCCTAACTGGCATGCAATAATTTTTGTCTCCGTTCGAATGGTTCCCAAAGCCATTTCAGTGAGAAGCACCTAAACATGAGCTGAGCAGAATAAATAGTCTGCTGTAATAACTCTAAGAAAACCAGCTTATCTTTCCTTGAGTCTGATACATTAGGAACATTTAAGCAGCTCTTGGATGATAGTAAAATGAATGTTTTGTAGGTGAGTGATCTTGGAGTAATATAAAAGGCCAGCACGACATCGAGGGCTGAAGGGCTTGTACCGTGCTGTACTGTTCTATATTCTTTAAATAAGGAGGCCAATACAGTACAAAATACTCCAGATATCGTCTCACCAATTTCTCTTTACTTTTGTATTCAATTCCTTTTGCAATGAACAAAAGCATTCTATTAGCTTTCCTAATTAATTGATATACAGTACCTGCATTCTAATCTTCATGCGCTGGAACACTGAAGTCACTCTGCATCTCTACAATGTCTTTCCATTTGCCAGATCTGTGTCCACTCACTTAACCTGCCTATATCCCTTTTGTACCATCATCATCCTGACTTCATATGTTTACTTTGCTAACTAGCTTTGTGTCAGCAATGCTTGAAACCATACTTATAGTCCCTTCATTCCATTTATATAAATAGAGTAAAGTTGAAACCCCAGCACTATTCTCAGTAGCACATCACTCATTGCAACAATCTTGAGACATTTTTGCCTGCTTTCTGGTTCCTGTTAGCTCACCAATCTTCTATCCGTTCCAGTATGTAACATCAACTCTTCTGGGCAACAGCTAAAATTGCCAGTTCACTTCAGTTACATCTACTTTGATGTCCTTGTACTTACCTGTATTAAAATCTGTCATCCTTAACTGGTTTGATCTACATGTGACTCCTGAGATTAGGATGATAGTAAAAGTTGTAACTGCTTTCCACAATTCGCATGATATACATTGTAAATTTCGAATTTGAGATTAGCAGATTTTTGTTAGCCAGAGAAGTTAAGGAACATGAGGAAAATGTGCATTTATAAAATTAGCTGTTTGGTAGTAAAGAATGTAAACTACTGAAAAAGATTGGTGTTGAAGGTTTTTGTCTTGCATTCATCAAGACAGATGATTGCCAAATGTCTTGGGAACAGAAAATTGTACTGCATGAGATACAGGATGCTGAATGATTGATTGATTGATTGGCTATGGAACCCTTACTTGTCGAAGCTCAATCGGGAACAGTTAGTACATAACTTGTGTTTACATTTGAAAAAGCAAATTGTCTGTGATTGGCTGAGACCTGATAAAGCGAATGCAGCAGGGGGCAGTGTCCCACAACCTTTTCTTTAATTGAAAAGGCAATGCCAAACCAATTCCTTTTACAGAGAACCACACATTGAGGGTTAATATTTGTAACTTTTAGCAAGCATAAGTGAGCCACATATCAAGTTCAACTGATAGTCTTTGAAGTTGTTGTTAGTCCAATTCTTGGCAAACTCAGGATTGTTCAGATAGTACTTCCCAATCGTGGAATCACAAACAATATTGAATATTTCTAATGTATGGAGTTAGGTTGCAGATCAGCCATTATCTCACTGAATAGCAGAACAACTCAAGGTTCCAAATGGTTTCCTCCTACTCCTATGTCCCCACTTACAAACAAACTTGCCTTGTGATCAAGAGGACAATGTAATACTTGAACATTAGCCATTTATTAAAGGAATTACTTTAGAAGATAATTTATGCTTAGTTTTTCAAAATTGAATCATCTTAAATCTTTAAGTAAAGAAATAAAAACATGACTATATGCATCATTCAGCAATGGTTTATATTAATCTGGTTTCAATATGATTGAAGTTGATGAATGCAACAGGGGATTTCCCTCTAAGACAGAAAGTTTGTGGGAGAAAGGCCCAAACCACAACTTGCTCTCCATATATGCATTTCTATAGGATTTGTTTATAGATATAAGACAAAAGTCAGGCCCGCACAACCATGCGTCGGTGTACTGATGAGCTGCATCATTAGAATAATATGAGTTTACACCCACGATTCCCCATGTGGAAAGTTCACAATCTTGGCTCAATCTGCTTTGAGAAAATTTCATATGATGGTTGAGTCTTGAATTTCCTGCATAATTGCAACAAAAGCTCTGCACAAAGTAGCTACCTGAGAAAACCTGGGGACTACCATGTGTATGTTTTCACAACAGGCTTGAACTTATATTTTTAGTTCATGCATAGATCCTTGCATTTAATTCACCTTAGCTTAGAATAATTGGCATTGTGATGAAGGGTCATATGAGTTACAGTAAATATGGACCACCAAATTTTTAAACTGTCCTCTTATTGTTATACCTGAGACTTTCATGGAGTAAAATGGTTTTTAAAAAGGAAGTGGACCTAAAACAGCTGCAAGCTCTCACCAGGCCACCGATTGAGGTAAGCTTTGTGAGATCTACATGCATTGAGATTGCCGTTTTATCTAAAGACACCAAAACTATGTAACTGAATCAGCGTCAAGCAATTCTTGTCACTTGTACATTTCACATGTGTGCGATAATTTTGGGAGATGGTACAGGGATTATGAAAGTGGGCAGTTAAGGGTTTATACTTGAAAGGATGGCATAGCCAAGGGGAGAAGTGTGATTGCCAGTCCTAGAACGGGTTTTGAATCCAGGTTAGAACAAAGATAGTAAATGCAGAATATATGTTTGCTTTTAGTACTGTTAATTCATATATTCATCCATATAATTTATAATTCATACCATTTGAAAATGGTGAAATAATAATGGGAAACTCAGAAATGGCAGAGGCACTAAACCAATGTTTTGTCACTGTTTTCACAGTGGAAGATAATTTCTTCCCAAAACTGCAGTTACTACAGAAGAACTTGGTTAAATTACAAAACTAGGGAGAAGGTATTAAGTAAACAGATGCGATTAAAAGCAGCTAAGTACTTGGGGCCTGATGGCCTGTACCCTAGCGAATTAAAGGAAATGGCAGCAGAGCTAGTGGATGCATTAATTATGATATTCAAAACTCCCTGGATTCTAGAAAGGTACCAGTGATTGGAAACATGCGACATCCTTATTCAAAAAAGGAGCTGGGCAAAAAAATGGGAAACCATAGACCAGTTAGTTTGACTTCCACAGCGGTGAAGTTCTGGAGTCAATCATAAAGGAGGAGATAACTGAACCCTTGAAAAAACAAAGTTAAATTCACCAGTGTCAGCACGGTTTCATGAAGGGAAAGTCATGCTTGTCAAACTTGCTAGAGTTCTTGGACGATATAACCAGCGAGGAATGTGCACCGTAATCAAACGGGAGAAATGTTGCATTTCTTCTTCTTGAAAAGGTGGTGTTAGGATAATGGTGAATATGGGCTATCAAATTTTAACTTCCCATCATCTGATTCTTATATCAGACTTTTTTCATGGACTGAAATAGTTTTCAGGAACGAAAACACTTAGACCTAGAACGGCTGCAGTGGTCACAGATTGAGGCAAGCTTTATGAGACAGAAGTGTAATAACAAACTAATCTTTATTGAGATTGCCATTTTAGCTATTAGAATTGCCAGTATGAAAATGGCTGCCATCTTGCTGGTGTTTGCTGCATGGCTCGCCACTTTCCTCGGGAGTGTGAGGCAGTGAGCGCTTTTTCTGAGTGTTCCTTTGGGTCAGCATTTTTAAAATTCATTACTACTTTTATGTGGATGTTTTAGCAGGACTGTGCTGCAACGATACTAAAACCCATACACTGATAATTCAGTGCTGCCACAGTGTTATATCTATTGATTTCAATAAGCCACACTCCGTTTGATTGCAAACCTGCGCTTCTGCACATTCGCAATTGCTTCACCACCTACTTGTAGTATTAGCAATCAACCCAGCTTTTGTCTAAACACATGAAAACAAGGCAACTGAGTCAGCATCAAGAACTTCCATCTCCTGTTTAATCACATATGTTTAGTAATATCTAAGTTCAAAAGACGGTTGAGCTAAACTCCAGAATATACACTGACCTATATGGCAACAGCTGCCTTTGAGCAGCAGAACAGAGAAAAGGTAAAATTAATTTCTGAAAATAGGAGCTGGCACTTGAAATAACTCCACATAGATTGGTATTCACCAAATCACCCTTTATTTAAGTATGTTGAGTCTTCGATACTGATCCAGCTCCCTCAGAGCTAACTCTGAGTGAACAGGATATCTGACGCTTCTGTACTTATCTGTCAGCCAGAGCTCCCTGATTGGGGTTGTTAACCTGGTACAATCAGGGAACTCGTATTCTATGATGTCCACCTGGCTGACTTTGTTACAATCACCAAGGAGCTTCCCTGCCTGCTTCTCTCATTATCTTGGAATGTAGAACCCAGTGAGAAACAAACCTTGGTAACAAGTATTCACTGAGAATCCAAAGATATCTACAGAATCTGCTATTTACCATGGACATGTGTCAACAATGAACCAACATTGGCCTAGATTTAAAAGGTGACATGTCAAAGACTCTAAGGACTTTTAAACTGTGTAGCCTTGTTTTTACCTGTCCAGATCTCTCTCTCTCTCTCTCTCTCTTTAAACTTGTTTGTGTGTCTGATGTCACTTTTTATTGGATTCTTCTCAGGCTGAGCAGGTAATAAAATTGCTCATCATTTCAATCAAGAAAACCTTGGCAATTGGCTCCTTCATTTTGAATTAAACTGTGATAGCTGTGTGCTAAAATAATTAAAAATATTTGCTGTAACTGACTAAGAAAGATTTAAAAAGAGGGGAACCAATTCTTACTCCTCAACTGGCCATAACACACATGATATTTCTGTTTTACAGTAGAAGTTAAGTTCTGAATTCTAGGTTGAGCAAGGAATAAAATAATTTTTCTGATGTTTCTTCGGCTTTGGTAGATATTTGAATGAAAACTTTTGTCTTTGTTTCTTTGAATGCATTATTATGGTTTCAGCACAAAACATTAAAAAGCATACCCAGTTGTTTTTTTCTTAATCGCGTTGTGTCTAATGTGGATTAATTGTTAAATATTCAAAACTTTAATTTTTACACTTAAAGCAGGATGTATGGTTTGAATTTCACACTTAAAAGGCTCAAATTTTGATGATTTCCTCATTTGCGCTAAATTTTATATTGAGGTTGAGCAGTTGAGGTTGATAGAAAATTTTAGAATAAATTGAAATTGGCAAAATGGGTGTATGAGTAGATGCAATTTTGGATGTGTCATCTAAGTTATACTCTCTCAGGAAATTCCACAACTTTGCAGTTAGTTAATTATATATCTAAGTCACTTCAATTACTAGCAATAGTATATTTCACAGCTTTGAAAGAGGCATGGGAGCAAATCATGTGTTTCCTTTAGTTGAGTGAAATTGTATAAGATAGCCTGAAAAGAATTTTTTAAAAATCGTGCAAAAACTGAAACGAAAGCAATAATGGTTCTCTGTTAAAATAACTACAGTGCAAAATTAATGTTTTGATATGAAAATAATTTAAATTTGAAACTTTTTGTGCTTAGCCCAAACCATATTGAAAGAAACATCATTGCATTTGTGTTTTTTTAGTTAATGCAAATAATTTAAAACTGATAGATCACTGCTAGCATTGCACATGGATAATTCACAGTGTGCAGTGTGATTTTTGATGTTTCAACCCAGATAGATCTTGACTGGCATAAGATAAAAATAAGTATGCATCTTTTAATTTTCAGAGAGAGAATTTTATACAAAAAAATCACAAATAGGTGTGGCTGACATGATTTATTTCTCAATTCAACTGATTTTTTGATTATTTTTGCATGGTGTTTACTAATCAGAAGCACTTTTGTGGATTTTCTAACATATAGATAATATTGTATCCATATTTTAAATGACCAATTAGATGTGAAGAAGAATTGTGAGAGCACAGAATAAGGTTGTGGACATGAACTGTCCTTGACAATTTTATTTGCAATTTATATCTGAGGTGATGGGAAGCAGGGTAAGAATAAGTATGCAGTTTAACACGAATGGAAAAAGATGTAAAAATGTTGAATATCTTATATCTTATTAAAAGTCATTATTTAACATAACTACAGTGCAAAATTAATGTTTTGATATGAAAATGGGCGGCACGGTGGCACAGTGGTTAGCACTGCTGCCTCACAGCGCCAGAGACCCGGGTTCAATTCCCGCCTCAGGCGACTGTGTGGAGTTTGCACGTTCTCCCCGTGTCTGCGTGGGTTTCCTGCGGGTGCTCCGGTTTCCTCCCACAGTCCAAAGATGTGCAGGTCAGGTGAATTGGCCATGCTAAATTGCCCGTAGTGTTAGGTAAGGTGTAAATGTAGGGGTATGGGTGGGTTGCGCTTCGGCGGGTCGGTGTGGACTTGTTGGGCCGAAGGGCCTGTTTCCACACTGTAAGTAATCTAATCTAATCTAACATGTTTATTTATTAGACATTGAACTTTGTGATGAAAAGAAGAGTTTTTGAAAGACCTTGCAAAATCAGTATTTTTCCTTTTGAAACATTGCTTTTAATCTTGACTTAAGGTCTGATGTGACTTAACCGGAAAGACCCTAATTGCTGTTTGGAAACAGCATGGCGAAAGATGCTGCAAAATTGAGCCTTCGAAGACTGGAACCAACTATCCAGAAATTTGTTAAAGTTGCAATCCCAACTGATTTGGAACGGCTCCAAAAGCACCAGATAAATATTGAGAAGGTTTGTGGAATTTTTATAAATATTTTCATTTAAGCGGTGTAAATTTGAAATAAAATATTTACTGTGTCTGTTTCAAGAGCAGAATACACTGGATAATTATGAAGTTATGGGAAGGCGATGGCTTAGTGGTATTACTGCTGGACTGTTAATCCAGAGATCTAGATAACGTCTGGGGACCTGGATTCAAATCCCATCACAGGAAACGGTGGAATTTGAATTCAATAAAAATCTGGAATTAAGAGTCTAATGATGACCATGCATCCATTGCCGACTGTCAGAAAAGCCCATCTGGTTCATTAATATCTTGTTAGGGAAGGAAACTGCTATGCTTCCCTGACTTCACACCCACGCAGTGTGGTTGACTCTTAACTGGCCCCTGGCAATTAGGATGGGCAATAATGCTGCCTAGCTAGTGACACCCACATCACGTGAATGATTTAAAATAAAGTTTCCTCTGAAATGCTCATTACTTGAAATTCATTAGCTTAAAGGAGTTTGATGGCTGGATAATTCCACGTGAATGGATTATTGGCTTTTATCTCCAGGACATTGGAATCCAAAGAGTAGGAAGTGCTGCTTAATGATCCAGAGGTTTGGTTAAATGCTATCTAGAGCACTGCAGCTTTGGGCAATTTTCCTGCTGCTTGCAACTGCTCCTGCCAGGAGATCTGCTGACATGATATGCCATATAAAAGAACCCATGGCACAGTTTTGAAAAAGTGCAAGGGCAGGGGTTATTCCTGGTGGCCAATATTTATCTTTCAATCAGCATTACAGAAAAACAAATTATCTTCTCATGATTGCGTTGTTGTTGTTGTAAGAGTTTGCTGTGCACAGGTTGCTGCTCTGTTTCTTACATTTGTGAAGTTTTGAGGCCACAGTTATCTAAAATAGTCACCTCTCCACAAGTAATTTGAAAATAATGTATAAAAAATTAGCAGTTTATTTAGATATTATGTGAGCTAAATAGATAGAAAAAGTTTAGAACTAATAACAGTTGAGGGTAGTTCACTCTTACTAGAGGATAGATACTGGTTGGCAGAATGTGTGTTCATCTCAGTAACTTGTGATGGCAGCATTTTGCTCTCTATCTGGATGTTAGGAAACTCTTCCCTGAGATTATCTACATCTTTCCTGGTCCATCTTTCATTTTAGGAGGGCAGCTGCCTAACTATCCCTGCAGTCTGAAGAGAACTAGTTAATATGCTTGAATTATAGGGTGTGGTAGTCACTATATTATCTTGTTAATGATTATGGAACAGGTCTTCAAGATGTCAGGATGGTTATCTTTCTCTCCCTTTGAGGTCAGCCTTTTAATTAATGTCATACTGCGGGTTATCTCTTGGCCCGTTTTAAACACTTGCAAAAGTAAATAATTTGCAAAGCATTGTCCCACCAATTTAGGACTGTCAATATGGAAGCCTAATTTAAGATATTTTGATGTTTTCAGGGACTATTTGTGCTCTGAAGAGAGATATAAAATGGTTTCATTTCTGAGGTGGTCTTCTCAATGCTTATTAAGCATTTTTTTTTCTATTTATTCCTAGAAGATATTGTTTATGAAAGGCCCAATTTCTACAATGGTAACAACCTTTCAAAAGTCCTTCATTGGCTGTAAATCATTTTGTGACACCTAGTGATCATGAAGAGCTTGAAACTTTGTTTCTGTTTGTTACTGGTTGATTTCCTCTGCCTTTGGGTAGTGATGGGAGTCAATGGGCTTGCAATGGATTTCAGTTAATAGCCAAACCACAGAATTTTAATAATTTTCTGTTGAAAAGTGGGTGTCATTGACAAGGCCATCATTAATTACTCATCTTTGATTGATCGCAAGAAGTGTTGGTGCATGCTGCAGTTTGAGTTGTAGGAACACCCTCAGAGCCATTAGGAAGGGAGTTCAGGCTTTTGATCTAGAACACTGAAAGAACTGTGATGTAATTCCAAATCATGATGGTGTGTGGTTTGGAGATGAATTTGCAAGTGATGGTATTCCCATGTGTCCCGGTCCTTCCCAGTGCTCCAGGTAAGGATTTGGAAAGTGCTTTTGAAGGAGACTTGGCTACTTGCTGCTATTCATCTTATAGATGGTGCACATCTCTGCTACTGTGCCTTATAGTAAAGGTACTGAATGTTCATGGTGGTAGATGTGCCAGTCAAGCAAGTTGCTTTGTCCAGGATTAGTCAGTCTTTTTGGAGCCATATCCAGGCAAGTTGATTGTGTTCCATTTTGCTCCTGGCCAGAGGAGAAGTCTAGCTTGGGAGAGAATTTTGAAGATGGAATAAAAGGTCCGCTGGAGATTGTGGAGAGAAGACTCCCAGCCAAAGATGTGCACAAGGAGTGAACGACAGAATTGACTTTATTCTAAATTGGAAATTTGCTGAAATGTGGGTGGAAGGAGATAAAGATTTTGCTGAGAATCAACATTTGAGTGGGGGAGATTTGAAAATTTAAATGAAAGCATGGCAAGGAATTAAATTTGAAGAAGGGATGGGGTCAGATGGAGGAAAAGGGAATAAGGGTGTGGAGGCCCCTCGGTGTCTTGTTTCTTTACTTGTTCTATTATCATCTCTTTTAGCCTTGTGCTTTCAACATTTTTGTCATTTAATCTTTGCTGAATTTTAGACTTTCTCTCTTGTCCTTCCTGTGAGTGAATCCCATCTCCCCATCCCTCAGCGATTTCCCAGCTGCTATTAAAACCATTTGAAATATTCTCCGGCTCTGATGAAAGGGCATCAACCTGAAACTCTCTCCACAGATTTGGCCTGATCTGTTGAATCTTAATAACATTTTCTGATTTATTTTACATTTCATTCTGTCTTGCCAGAGACAAGTAAACATAGTGAGCTTTGGTATTCCAAGTTTTCCATGGTACAAGTTATCATTGCCCACAAGGTAATGTTCATGCAGTCAGTAAAAGTTAGCTTCGTCATATACTTGAGCTGAAAGAGAACCTCACTCCCTCAGCATCCAGCTCATGTGTAACTATAGCAGCCTATCAGGCTGGTGAATGCACGTTACCCTGGCAGCAGTTGCAATGCCTTCATTTTGTGACAGTCATTTGTAATAGCAGCATTTGAATCACCCCAGTGAACCAAAGGGTAGCTACTAAGTGAAAAGTGATGCCTTTTGATGACATGGATTGTTACTGTGATTCCTCATGTACATTAACACAGCATGCGCAAACTGGAAACCTGCTGCCACAGGGAATGTAATAGAGTAGACCGTTGGCGTGTTGAAACAATGATTTAGCTGTCTGAATCCTTTCTGGAGATTCCTTGCTGTACGAGCTGAGCAACTCTCAAGAACTCTCTTCTTGTTTCACACTCACCATCATAAAGGGGCAGGCCTGACCACAGGCAAGAAGAGGAATCACCCTTAGGAATCTCTTAATGCTTGTGTGTGCTGAATTTCATTGGAGCAGACTGCAGATGTGAATGATATCATCTTCCGATCAGATAGCAGGGGGCTCATGGAATCACTGCTACTCCCTGATGGTGGAATCTCAGCAATCATAATAACTTGTTGGAGGACATTTTGCTAGATTGTTGTGCCCCCCCCCCCCCCAATAAGCTCTTTGAGCAGTGGTATTGAAGTTTTCATCTTTGCAGTACAACTCCTGCCAGATTTGTCCTCCTGTGATGTGGTATCTGTACTATCCTTGCTAAACTAATATGATAGCAATCTGATCATAAATGACAGCAGTCTGAGATTCCACTGCAGCGTTAAGATTTCTCGTGGTAGCTGCTAGTGCTGCAGTGGTAGCTGAGACATTGGCTATCATTCTTTGCATCATGGTTGAAGGCTATAAATGCACTAATGAAGTTGGCCACCATTTTCACCTGGGAAATGAAGTGCTCCAACTCTATGAATAACACAGGTGCTAAATTTCTCTATATTTCTTTTGAATGTACCAAATGTTTTGTTGTGTATACCATCAACCACCTCCTAAAACTTAGACCATTGAAGTTATCATCTTTGCAGTATAACTCCTGCCAGTTTTGTCCTCCTGTGATGTGGTATCTGTACTATCCTTGCACCCTGTCCTGGCTGCAGGCCATTCATTATGTCTCATTGTTGAAACTCTGCCTGTTCTTGCCTATTTTACACACTGTATCAGGATCTGTAAGCATGAAAGGAATTGATGGTTTATCTTCTTTGTTTCCGTCATTTTATTGTTTCTCCACTGTTCAAATGCAATATGTAGGTGTGGGGTTTGCAGTAGTTTTAATTATCTGAGGGTGGGGTAGATCTTACGTATGTAAGGTATCAGTCTTGATTGATAGAGTTCTTTTGTCAGTTGAGTAATAAGGGTGTGGTGCACGAGGTATATCTGAGATCAATGATCCAATTGAAAGATTATGACATTTGATGGTGCAGTCATTAACCTCACCCACTTGCGTAAGATCATTTAACCTATTATAGCACTGCATTCAGAATCTTGCTATTGGACTGCTGGCATTAACCTCAATAACTATCAGTTTCCACAGTCATTGTGTGTATTTCATAGAATCCCTACAGTGTTGAAACAGGTCCTTTGGCCCAACAAATCCACACCGACCTCAGAAGAGTAACCCACCCAGACCCATTCCCCTCCCCTATTATTCTTTATTTACCCCTGACTAATGCATCTAACCTACACATCCCTGAACACTATGGGCAATTTAGCATGGCCAATTCACCTAACCTGCACATCTTTGGATTATGTGAGGAGACCGGTGAACCCAGAGGAAACCTATGTAGACACGGGAAGAATATGCAAACTCCACACAGTTGCCCGAGGCTGGAATTGAACCTGGGTCCATGGGGTGTGAGGCCGCAGTGCTAACCATCAAGCCACTGTGTTTGTTTGGCAGAGATAAGGGATAGAATCTTCTTAACCCTGCTTTAACCTTCACCTTTTACTTTCTCCATCAAATGATTGAAAGCCTTAATTTTGGCATTTCCAGGTCAGAATCACTTAGTGCATCTGTTCCAGCCACTTTTGTGCAGGCTAGATTTAAACAGTTAAGCTAGTCTTAGTGGTGCAACGGTGGTGTTGAATCTCAAGCAGAGATTGTTGTTTTTCTTGTTTGAGTTGGTCATGTCTGACACTTAATCATAGAGGTCCACAGTGCAAAAAGGGTCCTTTGACCCTTTAAATCTGTACTTGTCAAAAGCAAGCACCTAACTATTCTAATCCTATTTTCTAGCAGTTGTCCTATAGACTTCTATGCCTTGACATCACAAGTGCACATCTAAATATCTAAATGTGATAAGGGTTTCTATGTGTACCTTTCAGGCAGTGAGTTCAAACTTTCTGACACCCCTAATTAAAAAAAAAACAAATTTTTCATCTCATCCTCTTTAAACCTCCTGCCTCTTACCTTCAATCTATGCCTCCTGGTCATTGAGCCCACCACCAAGAGAAAATGTTGCTTCTTGTCTACCGTATCCATGTCCCTCATTATTTCATATACCTCAGTCACGATCCTTCCCATCACCTCTGCTTCAAGGAAAACAACCCCTATAACTAAAACTCTCTAATACAGGCAACATCCTGGTAAGTCTTCTCTACACCCTCTCCAGTGCAGTCACGTGCCTTCTATAATGTGAATTCCAGAACTGCACACATCATCAATTTTTGTATCATCTGCAAACCTACTTTTAAACTCTCCTACATTCAAGACTAAATAATTTATGTATCTCAATCATGCCACCTGTCTAACATGTCTCATCATTGAATTCCTCCAATACCACCAACCTGAATGTAACTTCGCTAGTTTTAAAGAAGATTTGTAGCTCAAGTTGAGGTTCTGCATGTAAGTTTGCTTGCTGAGCTGGAAGGTTCATTTCCAGACATTTCGTCACCCTACTAGGTAACATCTTCAGTGGGCACTGTACATGATTCCTGCTTTCTATTTATATGTTTGGGTTTCTTTGTGTTGGTGATGTCATTTCCTGTTCAAAACAAATTAGAGGAAACCTTCAAGACCATCAATAATACCCTTACTGGCATAAAATTCACTAAAGAGAAGGAAAACAACAACAAACTGCCATTCCTAGATGTCACAGTAGAGCGAATAGCCAGTGGGCAACTTCAAACTAGCGCTTACAGGAAAACAACACAAAAGGACCAAATATTGAACTACAGAAGCAATCATTCCAACATCCACAAATGAAGCTGTATCAGAACGTTATTTGAATGAGCCAACCCACACTGCAGCACAGAGGAACTACGCAGAGCAGATGAAAATCACCTATACCATGTATTCAAAAAGAATGGGTACCCAATGAACACAGTCCGCTGATTTCTCAGCAACAAACCCAAACAAGCAGACAAAATGCATCCAGAAACCCTAGCCACTCTCCCCTACATCAAAAACATCTTGGAAATGATTGCCAGACTACTCAGACCCCTTGGCACCATGGTAGCCCACAAACCCACTGACACACTAAAACAGCATCTAATAAACTTGAAAGACCCTATACAGACAACAAGCAAAACTGATGTCATTTACAAAATACCGTGCAAGGACTGTAACAAACACTACATTGGACAAACTGGCAGAAAACTAGCCACCAGGATACATGAACACCAATTAGCCACAAAATAACATGACCCACTCTCGCTAGTATCCTTACATACAGATAAGGAAGGACACCACTTCGACTGGGACAACACATCCATCTTAGGACGAGCCAAAGAGAGACGTACGTGAATTCCTAGAAGCATGGCATTCCAACTGGAACTCTTATCACCAAACACATCGAGTTAGACCCCATCTACCACCCCCTGAGATAAAGAACAGGAAATAACATCACAGGAAATGATGTAGGGTGATGAAACGTCTGGAAATGAACCTTCCAGCTCAGTGTGCAAGCCTATATCCTGAATGTAACTGTTGACCAAAAACTGAACTGTGCTATTGGGCCAAAATCTTAGAACTCCCTAACAACACCGTGGATGTATCTAATCACATGGGTGCAATGTTTTAAAAAGGCGGTTCACCATCACCTCGGGGTTAATGAAGGGTAGGCAGTAAATGTTGGCACGCCTGGTGATGCCTGCATCCTGTAAATAATTTTTTTTTTAAGTATGTAGCTTGACAGTTTTCAACCTAAACTTGAATGTTGCTACATTCAGTCATAGACTTCTGTGTTATCTGAGGAATTGTGAATTGAATTGAACACTGCAATCATTAGTAATGGTGGAACAGTCATTGATAAAGAATTGAGGTATTTTGAACCTGGAAGACCGCCTGCAGTGATGTTTTGTGTAAGTACTATTGACTTTCAACAACCACCACCATCTTTGTGCTGGGTATGATGAACAGCCTCTCCTTTGTTCCTGTTAACTTCAATTTTATAATATACAACACCGGCTCAAATGTTTTCTTGATGTGAAGGGTAGTAACTCACTTCTAAAATGTAGATTTGTTTTTGTCCATGTTGCATTAAGCTTGCAAAGAAGCCTGAAGTCAAGAGTTCTGGCAGAAACTAGGAAGGGTTTGGAGGGAGATGGGCTGGGTGCTGGCAAGTGGGACCAGATTAGGTTGGGATATCTGGTTGGCCTGGACAAGTTGGACCGCAGGGTCTGTTTCTGTGCTGTATATCTCTATGACTCTAAACCAAACAATGAGCAGGTTGATCATAAGACGTAGGAACAGAAATAGGTCATTCACTCCATCACGTCTGCTCCACTACTCATTGAGATGCTGATCTGATAATCCTGAACTCCATTTTCTTACTTTTCCTCAGAATACTTTATTCCCTTACTAATTAAAAATCTGCATTCCTCAGCTCTGAGTATATTGATCCAGCCTTGACAGCCTTCTGTGGTAAACAATCCCACAGGTTTGTTGCCTTCCAAGAAAAGAAATTCCTCCTTATCGCTATCTTAAATGAGCAACCTTTCAGTCTGAAAATATACCTTCTGGTCTTTGACTCTTACACACAATTTTTTAGCATCTACCCTGTCCAACCTCTAAGAATCTTAAATATTTCACTGAGGTTGTCTCTCATTCTTATAAACTCCAAAGTGTTAAAGCCCAACTAACTCTACCTCTACACATCAGAAAAATCAAGGTCCACCTAGTGAGCCTTCTCTGGACTGCCTCCAAGGCCAATATATCTTCCCTAAATAAGGAGACCAAAACTAGTGCCTTATATAGTTTTAACCAGACTTCCCTATTTTTATATTTCACTCCCTTTGCAATAAAGGCTATCATTAAACTTGCCCTCATTATTATTATTATTATTATTATTATTATTATTATTATTATTGTATTTTTAAAATAGAAATAAACTTCAAAATACTTCAGTGCAGAGGGTATCCTCAAGTTTGAATTGCAGCAAGTTAGCATACAGGTACAGCAGGTAGGAAGGAAAGTAAATGGAATTTTGATATTTATTGTTAAAAGAATAGAGTATGAAAGTAGGGAAATGCTGCTGCAACTGTATAAGGCATTGGTAAGACTGTGTCTAGAGTACTTCATATTTTCGTCCTCTTCATTGAGGAGAGATGTATTTGCACTGGAGTCGGCTCAAAGAAGGTTCATGAGATGAATTCCAGAGGTGGAAAGTTTGTCTTATGGGGAGCATTTGAATGGTTTAAGCCTATACTTGTTACAGTTTAGAAGAATGAAAGGATGTAAAGCAGATGTTTCTCCTTGTGAGGCAATCTAGAACAAGAGGCCATAGTTTTAGGCCAATGGGTGGCAGATTTAGAACAATGATGAGGAAGAATTACTTCTCAAAGGCTTGTGAATCTGTGGAATTTACTATCCCAGAGTGTGATGAACACAATGACACTGAATGGAGGAGAGAGACAGATTTTTTTTTCTCTTATTATAATGTATTTTTATTAAGAAAAAATAGATTTTTAAATATTACAGCAAATACAAAACAATGCAATTCAAAACAGTACAAAAATAGTACAAAACTAAACCCAAATAATAAAAAAAATTCCCCAACCCACCCTCCCATACAAATGTATAAACATATATAGAGAAGTATAAAATTAAAAAAAAACCTAAACTATTTAGCTATTTAACTAACTAAATAAATACCTAACAACAAACAAATAAATAGTAATAACTCAGCCCAGCCAAACAAAACACTCATACATTCACAGTTCCTCCTCCCTGGATATTGGACTCATGAAACACAATTGTTAAGGCTATATAAAAGCCCTTGTTTTTATATCTGTGTCCAGGTATTTCAAAAAGGATGTCTTGTAAAAATTCTCAGTTTTGTGGTGTATCATATTTGTGAGAAAATCCAGGGGAATATACTCCATAACAATCTTCCACCAACCCGACAGGCCTGGGGGGTTTTCTGATATCCAACCTAGCAAGATATTCTTCCTTGCACAGAATGTAAGAATATTGAAAAGTTTTCCTTGTGCGAGTCTGCAGGAAATACAATGGGTAGGCCCAAAAGGAGCGAAATAGGGTCCTTCTCCACCCCTACACCTAAAATCCTCTCCATTGCACCCACCACAGCCCTCCAATATGTTTGAAGCCTGTCGCAAGACCAAAGACAATGGGTAAGAGTACCCGTACAGACCTTGCACTTGGGACATGTTGAAGATACCCCTGATTTAAATTTTGACAAACGGTCTGGGGCTAAGTGGACCCTGTGGAGAATCTTCAACTGTAAAGCACGGGTCCTATTGTAAATTGATATCTTCCTTGCATTCTCCCAAATATCCTCCCAAGCCTCTGAAGAAACTTCAACACCCAGCTGTCTTTCCCACACCTTGCAGAGTCGATCAGACTCATCTGAGGTGGCACCCCCCAATTGGTGATATAGAGTACTGAGAGAGAGTGTACTCTTAGCCCTTAGTACCCCTCTTTCTATGTCAGATTTGTAGGGATCAGTCAAAAGTGTGTTTTTTTTTAATAAAATCCCTAACTTGAAAAAAACGAAAGAGGTCTCTATTAGGTAACTTGTACTTCCGTACTAACTGATCGAAGGACATCATTACGTCTCCCTCAAATAAATCACCCATGCAAGATACACCCCTAGCTGCTCAACGTTTAAATCCTGAATCTATTATACCTGGTTGAAAACTCGGCATACCCACTAAAGGTGTAAACAAAGATGTTTTGCCAATATTACCTTCCCTCTGCAGAATTGTCCTCCATGCTTTAACAGTATTGATGACTATTGGGTTATGGCAATATTCCCTAACTGTCCTCACTTTGTCCAAAAATAGCAAACTGGTAAGGGGGCACCTTGCCTGGGAGACTTTGATATCTAGCCATATTGAAAGAGAGTCCCCACAAACCCAATCACTTACGTAGGTCAAAAGCGAGCTTAATTAGTAATTTTTAATGTCCGAGTAATTTTTAATGTCCGGAAGGTCTACTCCCCCCAATCTGTGAGGCAACTGCAGTTTGGCTAATATACTGAGGGGCCGTTTGTGCTGCCAGATAAAGGAGCTGAACCAGCCGCTCAGTCTCCTGAGTGTTTGTTTATTGAAAATCAGGGGGAGCATCCGTATAGGGTATAGCATACGAGGGAGAATATTCATCTTAATAAGCGCTATCCGACCCAACCATGAGACTGGAAGTGCCTCCCATCTTTGGAGATCTTGTTTAATTTTTTCAAATAATTGAGTAAAATTGGCTTTGAACAGCCAATCCAGAACTGGAGTAATGAATATGCCCAAATACACAAAACCCCCCTGTGACCACCTAAATGGGAATCTATAGTCACTCTCAAGATCCAACTCTTTTTCGTAAGACCACCCATAGGCATAGCCCCTGATTTAGCAAAATTAATCTTATAACCTGAAAAAGCGCCATGATTTAGCAAAATTAATCTTATAACCTGAAAAAGCGCCAAACGCATGAATGCATTGTATCAGGCAAGGCACTGAGACTGCTGGATTTGTCAAGAAAATTAGAACATCATCTGCATACAGTGAGATCTTATGTAATTTTGACCCCACTTCTGGAGCTGATATATTGAGATCCCCACGAATGGCCTCTGCCAATGGTTCAATCACCAACGTAAAAAGTAATGGTGAAAGGGGACAGCCCTACCGGCTGCCCCTAGAAATATTAAAGTTGTTTGATCGTACCCTGTTGGTAATGACCGCAGCGAGAGGTACAGCGAGAGGAACCTTTATCCATCTTATGAAAACTTCGCCCAAATCGGTCTAGAGTATAGAAAAGATACGGCCATTCAACTCGGTCAAATGCCTTCTCTGCATCTAAAGAAATAACCAATCCCTGTATTGACTGCTGTTGGCATGCTTGAATTACGTTAAGCAGCCTCCTAACGTTATTGGAGAATCTGCGACCCTTTATGAAGCCTGTCTGATCCTCTTTAATAATGGAAGATAGCACAGTCTCCAGCCTTAACGCAAGAGCCTTAGAGAGGATCTTAAAGTCCACATTTAAGAGTGAGATGGGCCTGTATGAAGCACAGTCTTCCGGATTCTTCCCTTTTTTAAGGATAAGTGAAATATTGTCCTCTCTCAGAGATGGTGGGAGATAATTATGACTGTATGAATCATTAAACATATTCAGCATCGGGCCTGACAGTATGCTTATAAATTCCTTATAGAATTCACTGGGAAGTCCGTCAGGACCGGGCACGTTTCCACTCTGAAGCTGTCTCACAGCTTCCTGCACTTCTTGCTCTGATAAGGGGACATTGAGAAAGGACTGTTGTTCTGGAGTCACACCCGGGAGCTTCAGATCTCTAAAAAAGGATTCCATTTTGGCCTGCCCCTCCTCACAATTCTCAGATTGGTATAACTTAGAGTAGAATCTCTGGAACGCCAAATTAATCTTTTTAGAATCACATGTTAGGTTCCCAGACCCCTCTTTAATCGCTGTAATGGTTTGTGGGGCATTCCTCTTTCTGGCAAGGTATGCTAAGTATTTGCCTGGCTTGTCACCATGCTCGTATAACCTTTGCTTTGCAAAAGCCAGCTCCTTCTTTGCTGTCTGCGTGAGCGCTGAATTTAGTGTAAACTGCAGTGCCGTAATCCTCTGTAGTTTGACCAACGAGGGCCTTTCAAAATAGGCCTTCTCGGCTGCCTTCAACCGTGCTTCAAGGAGACGTTGCTGCTCATCCTTCTGCCGCTTCCTACTTGTGGAATATGAAATAACTAATCCCCTGGCATAAGCTTTGGCAGTTTCCCAGAGAACAGATGAGGTATCAACCGAGCCTATGTTGATGTCTAGGAATGCCCGAAATTCCCTAGAGAAATACTCCACAAACTTGCTGTCCATGAGAATAAAGGGGTCCATTTGCCAGTACCTTGAATCCACTGTAACATCCTTAATTTTAACCATGAGGTACACTGGAGCATGATCAGAGGTGGCAATATTACCAATTGTACAGGATGCCACCAGATCCAGGGCTACCGCAGGGGTCAGAAAAAAATCAATCCTCGTGTGACATCTATACGGATTGGAGAAAAACGTGAAATCCCTACCTGTAGGGTGGAGACACCTCCAGACGTCCACCATCCCTAATTCCCCACACAGACCCAATAGCTGTTTAGTTTGTGCAGAGGGTATTGAGAGACCTTTAGGCAGCCTGTCTACTGTGGGGTCCATGAGGCACTTAAAATCTCCCCCTATAATGATGTGCCAAGACTTGAGACTTATCAGTTTAGAAAAAGCATCTACCAAGAATTTAAGATGATAAGCTGGGGGACAATAAACATTTAAAATGCCATATTCTTCCCCATTTATCAAGGCTTTAAGAATTACAAACCTCCCGTATGTGTCTTTAACACATTCCAACAATTTAAATGAGAGCTTTTTCCTTACCAATATAGCCACACCCCTACTTCTGGTATTAAATGATGAAAAATAAACTCTGTCAATGCCATTCTGCTGTAATTTCAGATGCTCCTTGTCATCCAAATGTGTCTCCTATAACAAAGCAATATCCACCTTCTCTTTTCTAAGCCTCAAGAGTACCTTCTTCCTCTTAATTGGTGAGTGACTTCCCTTGATATTCCGGTACACAATTTAATCAAATCATTAGCCATAATCTTCTGCAATTACATTTAAATTCCAGAGAGGAGGAACCCAAACCACAAATTGCTGAGCCTTAGTGTTACATGGTCCACCAAATATAAAAACTACATAAACTAAAACCACTACATTTAACAAACATACAAAATTATTAAAAATAAAAACCAACATATAAAGCGCCAATAGAGCTGAGTAGGGGAGCTCACCCCCTGCCCGGAGGGGGCAATACCCGTCCCGAACTGCCCATAAATAGGCATCTAACCATCTCAACCACCTTCACTTCTCCCAGCTAGAGCCGCATCGCAAGCACAAGCTAAAAAGAATAAACACCCCATAGAATATCAATATGAATAAAAAAAATTATTTTATAAAAACACAAAGGCGGGGAATAAATACCCCACCCATCCTTTGGTATGTCCTAACTTAGAAATTTAAAATGTACATCTTAACCACTGCCAGACATAGTTTGAACCAAATTATTATCAATAGAGGAAAAAAAGAGTGAAAAACAAAGCTCCAACCGGATTTCCTCCATTTCTTTTACAGAATGATAAACGCATACCCAAGCAACAATATATATACATACTACAATTGTTTAAATTAGGTTAGTTTGTCCACAAAGTCTCTTGCCTTCTCCAATGTGTCAAAGAGATGCATGGATCCATCTAAGGTGATCCGAAGCACTGCCGGATATCTCGGAGTACTGAATCCCAAGCTCCTTCAGTCTTCTCTTGACACTATCATACGATTTTCGTTTCTGGATCACTGCCGCTGAAAAGTCCTGAAAAAACATGATCTTAGACCCCTCGTAAATTAGGGCCTTTGGATCCTTCCCCTGGTGTCTGGAAGCCTCCGTGACTCTCTCCTTATCCCGGTAATGATGGAACTGCACCAGGAAAGGACAAGGGCGTTGACCCAGACCCGACCTCCGTGCTGCGACCCAATGAGCCCTCTCTATCTTCAATCCTCTCATTCCAGTCTCCAAGTCGAGGAATTTCGGAAGCCAATCTTCAACAAATTCCACAGGCCGCTCATCTTCCTTACCCTCAGGCAGACCGATGATCCGAATGTTTTTTCTCCTGCCCCTGTTTTCAAGATCATCCACTTGGTCACGCAAATTACAAACCTGCGTCTCCAGGGCTTGGATCTCTTCCTTAGATGAACTGGCATCAGCTTCCACCACTGTGACCATGTGCTCCACCTCATCCGTCCTCTTTTCCAGGTCTCCCAGCTGCTGCTCATGCTTCTGCAGCATGAGAGAGACTGGAGCCAGCTTCTCTTCAATCTGTTTCCCCAGCACCTTGCAAGATTTCGAGAGCTGGTTCACTGGAAACAGATTGAAGAGAAGCTGGCTCCAGTCTCTCTCATGCTGCAGAAGCATGAGCACCAGCCAATCCTGGAGATATATTGGCTCCGAGGTTGCTGCAGGCTGAGCAGCAGGCCCGGCCTCAGATGCTCCTCCTCCCTTTTTAGGCATTTTTGGATGACTGAAAATACAGGTAAGTCAATTTTTAAATGTTTCTTGGGGCTCCACAATCTTTCCAATGCCCCAAGAAATCCTGATGACCTTGGTTGGGTGGGTTAAATGACCGTCCTGCTCCTGCTGCGATGTGAAGCTCTGCAGTGTGATCTTCTCAGATCGCTGCCATCTTAGATCCCCAGAGACAGATTTTTAATCAGTACTCATTTGAAGGGTTCTAAGGAGTAGCCAGTAAAGTGGAGTTGAGCTCAAGATGAGATTAGCCATGATCACATTAACTGACAGTAGGCTCAAGAGGCTGAATTGCCTATTCCTCCTCCTCGTTCGTATGTTATGTTCTGTTATAACTCTGCAGTTTTCTGTGGTTTTTCTCCATTTAAATAAAGTTCATCTCCTCTATTCTTTCTGTCAAAGTGCATAATTTTCCATTTTTCCATATTATAATCCATTTGCCAAGTCCTTTCCCACTCGTTTAATCTTTGCAGACTCTTTGTGTCATCCTTACCACTTGCCCTCACACCTACATTTGTGTAATCTGCAAATTTAGTGTTAGTACATTCATTTTTATTATTCAAGTCAAATGGCCCCACCACTGATATCTGTGGCACTCTGTTAGTTACACATTGCCATCCTACAAAAGTTCTCCATTATCCCAATGTTCAGTTTTCTGTTTGTTAGCCCAGTCCTTTATATATATTAATATACCATGCTTGACACTATGGTTGTGGTTGGAGGCCATGGTCTATTGGTAATGTTACTGGACTAGCAATCCAGAATTCCGGGCGAATGTTCTGAGGGCATGAGTTCAATTTCCATCATAGTGATAACTTTTGAATTCAATAGCAATTTGAAATAAAAAGGTTGTCTAATAGTGACTGCATAACTGTTGTTGTCAATAAAAAGTTTCAGGTTCACTTGCATCCTTTAGGGAAGGAAATCTTACCTGGCCTGCAAGTGACATCAGACCTGCAGCAATCTGATTCACTCTTAACAGCTCTCCAAGTATTTCCGATTTGAACAGCAGAGTTGGGCTGAAGGCATATTTATGCTCCTATGTATTATGATCTTTATGGAATGACCTACATGGACAATGTTTTACATTATCTGGTCAATGACACTGTTGTAGCTGTACTGCAAAGGTTTCAGGTAGTTCTGGAGTGCATGTCATCAGTCTTCTAAATGGGCTTTTGTCAGGCCTATAGCCTTTTCTGTCTCCAGTATGCTAAACTGTTTTCTGACACCACATGGAGCGAATTGAGTTGATTGAAGACCGTCATCTGTGCTGCAGGCATCCTCAGGAGGAGGTGGATTGTCCATTCAGCACTTGAAGCTATAGAAGATTCTAAATGCTTCAACCTTATACTTTGCGAGTGCTTTTCAAACATTTTCCCACTGTGACTCCATTTGGAGGGTTATCATCATTCCAAGCCCTCCTGGGAGAACTGAGAGAGAGAGAGGGCCTCATAGAGTGAGAGAATAACTTTAACTTGACCAAAGTGTTCAGCGTTGGGGTTGCAGCTGTTCGCATTATATATTAATGATCTGGATGAAGGGACTGGGGGCATTCTAGCGAAGTTTGCCGATGATACAAAGTTAGGTGGACAGGCAGGTAGTACTGAGGAAGTGGGGAGGCTGTAGAAGGATCTACAGCCTGAAGAAGGGCTTATGCCCGAAACCTCGATTCTCCTGTTCCTTGGATGCTGCCTGACCTGCTGCGCTTTTCCAGCAACACATTTTCAGCTGTAGATGGATCTAGACAGTTTGGAAGAGTGGTCCAGGAAATGGCTGATGGAATTCAATGTGAGCAAAGTCTTGTACTTTGGAAAAAAGAATACAAGCATGGACTACTTTCTAAACTGTGAGAAAATTCGTAAAGCCAAAGTACAAAGTCTGGGAGTGCTAGTCGAGGATTCTCTAAAGGTAAACATGCAGGTTGAGTCCGTGATTAAGAAAGCGAATAATATGTTGTCAATTATCTCAAGAGGGTTGGAATATAAAAGCACTGTTGTGCTACTGAGACTTTATAAAGCTCTGGTTAGG